>NC_079194.1:119424190-119724190 GCF_029499605.1 Hyla sarda | reverse complement strand
GGGTCCCGCCGCTGGGGGACCCTCACAATCTCTGCTGCGGCACCCCAGACATCTGTACAGAGCGAACTTCCCTCCGTGCCGGATTACTGGCGATGCGGGGGCCATGATGTCACTGTCACACCCACTTGTGACATAATGGCCACGCCCCATCATTTCTAGTATATGGGAGGGGACTTGACGTCTATCACGCCCCCTCCTATAGACTTACATTGAGGGGGCGTGGTCATGACATCACAAGCCTCCGGTGCTGCACTCGACGCTATAAACGAACGCCAGGTGCAGCAGGGAGATCGCGGGGGTCTGGCCGCTGGGATATTTGGTTAGCGGATAAGATGTCAAGGGGTGGAGTACCTCTATAAGTTCGGCCAAGGTATTTGTTTACTTAGTTAGGAAGCATCCACATGTGGCCAATTGTCTACTTCAAATCTGCTTTGGATTTACAACAGGTGTAAAAATCATCAGCAGAAATTGACATGTTATGGAGTTAATCTATCTCTCTGCAAATTATCTATGGCAGCCAACTCCTTCTACTAATACCTTGGTTAGGTCAATGGTGGACTTGTAATTCATTTTCAGCTGAAAGACCTTTAGGTCTCTGCTGCATGGGAACCTCACAGGAACATAATTACACTTAATGGCTGACTGATCTCCAGACTGAAACAGCGCTTTCCACTCTCGCTAGCTGACAGCCAGTCTTCCATTGACTAAAATAATGTTCTAAAGAAGGTGACTGAACATATGGAGTTGAAGGAAGATCCTTCTACTACCTTTGCCTGCATGTATGGACTTTAAAGAAGCACTATTTTAGTGTAAAAGATAAGGATAAAAAATATATTTTATACCTGTTTTTTCAGCCTCCTTTCCTTTTTTTGGAGATTACATTACTGACAATGAAACTCACTGAATACCACAGCATCTACTGTATGGACAACAACCTGTCTTCTCTATTCATTCATATGAGATGCTCAGGACATTCCGTAAAAGAAGCTTAGTTATAGACCAGTTAGAATGCCTGTGTTGACACCCGGCCACTGACGAAAATGTTCCTAAAATGCGCTCATAGACAATAAGAAGGAAAAAAAAGAACACGCGCCCCTAGTGAAGAAAGCCCAAATAAATTGGCAGAATGGTAAGTGAAGATTGCACTTACCAGATGGTGTTGCGCTGAGAGCACCAACCCTATGAAGATATAATGGTATCGCGACAGGTCTGGCAGCTGTGTTCCTCCCGTCCTAGAGTCATCCAGTCCTGCACAATAACAATAGATAATCCTCAGAAAAGTGGAAATTGTACGGCGCTGGTCCTGCTTGCTTCTCTGAAGCAAGCAGAACCAGTGCCGTACAAGTTCCACTTTTCTGAGAGTTATCTACTGTAAAATGCGCTCTTGAGCATCATTACTGGACCAGGTAGAAATATAAGATGACCTTGACTGATGATTCACATTTTCTTTTACGCCATGTGAATCGCCTGGTGTGTCGGGGAGAGAAAAAGGCGCAAGGATACACTATGAGAAGGTAAACCATTGGAGGCAGTGTATTTCTGTGGGTAATATTCTGCTGGTAATACTTGGGGCCTGGCATTCATGTGTCTGTTTCTTTGAAACACCCCTTCATGGCAATGGTATTCTCTAATGGCAGTGGCCTCTTTCATTTGGGTATATGCGCTGCTACTCTGCAAAAAATGTTCACGGATGGTTTGAGAAACATGACAAAGCATTCAAGGTGTTGACACAAGTTTCCCATATCCCAAACCAACTGAGCAGCAACAATGAGTTCAGGCCATAGAGGGCGCATCTTGCAATTTACAAGACTTAAATTATCTGCTGGTAGTGTCTTGTAACAGATACCACAGGACACCATTTATAGGTCTTCTGGAGTCCATTCTTCAATGGTTCAGAACTGCTTTGGTAGCATAATGGTGTACAGCACAACATTTTACAGTGTTTTTAATGTTACAACGGATAATAGTGGCAGTACGCTATTACACTACAAAGTAACTTAACTAATTACGTAGATTAATGTGATAGTCCAGTGCTGAAAAACTTATCCCCTATCCTAAGCATAGGGGATAAGTTTCAGATCGCTGGGGGTCCGATCACTGGGGCCCCCCTGCGATCTACTGTACGGGCCCCCGGCTTGCTGTTCAGATAGCGGGTGTCGACCACCGCATGAAGCGGCGGCCGACACGCCCCCTCAATACATCTCTATGGCAGAGCCGGAGATTGACGAAGCCAGCGTTCTGGCTCTGCCATAGAGTTGTATTGAGCGGGCGTGTCAACTGCCGCTTCGTGCGGTGGTCAACACGCCCCCTTCTTGCGGGGGGCCCCAGTGATCGGACCCCACCGCGATCTGAAACCTATCCCCTATCCTTAGTATAGGGGATACGTTTTTCAGCACTTATCTCCTTTAAATCATTCATATAAAATGTAAACCTGTGTTGAGAGGTGAATGCTTGGTCTTTGTCATTGAGAACTTATTATGTTATAGAACTTATTGAGAACTTACTCCTGTTTTAGGATAATCAGCACGTTCCTTACTTCTGTTTTGTCTAGAAGTACAATGTAGATGTCTGATGTTGTGTGGACTGTCCTTTCTTTTTTTGTCCATTGTGCATTTCTCAATCAAATAGCATAGCTCTATAGACTCAGATTTTTTGCAATCTATTAACCCTTTGAAGCAGCTCTTGTCAGAAGTTTATATTTCTTCTGTACAGTGATCTAAACTTATTTTTAATTCATAATGTGAGCTACTTCCTAGGTGTTCTTTCTCTCTCCCTGCTTTATACTGTATTTAACCTCTGCTTTCACTTGTAGCCCTTTAAGAATAAAGCAAACTTGAGGCTCCAGGAATACAAGAGAATTTCTCCAGACCTGCATGTTTACTTTTACAAGGGCAGCTAAAGGACATCCCGACTATTATGCTTTGCTGAGAGCAAACAAGCAGATCTCTAACTTCCACATTTCCATCCGTTTTACAATGTTTTTTGTTTACATATATTTGCTTTTTCTGGACACCATAATAAGCATTAAGGCACAGTGTGGGAACGTCACTCCTAATATGGTAGGTAGTGGGAAAAACTGTAGAAGTCCCAGACATTAATTATCAAGCGTTTGACATCTGACCTCCCGTCATCTCAAGTCGTTCTTAAGTGACAGCTCTTCTTGCGTGTCATGCCCACGTCTGACTATAGAGGCTTTGGTTGAACTGGTCATTGCCACTCTCTGCTGGGAATGAAGGGATTGCAGCCAGGTTCATGCCCTAGACTTAGAGTCGGAAGTGTACAGAAGGGGACATTTGGCTGGAGGGCAAGGAACAGACTGCTTATCAGACAAATAGGGTCTGTAAATGCAGTTTACTATAAGTGCTTGATGTGGACTAGAAGGCAAAATAAAATACATTTAATTGCAAAGAAAGAATGCTATTGGTTGAAACATGATATCAACACTGTATTTTCAGTATATTTGCCACAAGATTGCTCACTATCATGTTTTTTGGGGGGGGGGGGGCTTAAATTTGTGAAATAACTTGCATTTTGCTGATTTGCATACTGAGCCACATGACGGTTAGTGTGTCTAGGAGCATTTGTAAGGTCTTAAAGACATGCCACGGCTAAAGGCATAGTTAATAAAGCTAATGGCTTAGGACCTGAAATGCGTCGGTGGTATGTGGTTTCTCCGTGCTGTACCCGTGTTTATGTTGTCCTAGTGTTCATATTTCCCGGCCTCCTATATGGATTTTTAACGTTTTCTAATAAAGGGAAAGCTTCTACTCAAGTGCTGGCTCAACCCCATTTGTGGGTGCTACATTAAATATTTACTTAAACAACCACACATGCCTCTGCATTATCATAAAGGGGAGAACCTAGGTTGACTGCAGAGGAGAAATTTTGTCTACCCCCTAATGCCATCTGTATGTATGTGTATGTATATATATATATATATATATATATATATATATATATATATATATACACACACACACACGATTGTCTTTATCTCTTATGTTGGCCATAAAATTGCTTATTCTATGAATATTTAATCTTGTGGGGGCACATCATTGGGCTGAGAGGAGCCCAGACAGACCACTAGTGGAGAGGATTGTTTGATCCGCCTCATCAATATCCCAAAGTTTCCTTGTCCACCATCCAGACATAGGGTGGCACCATTGTTACACACCACTATGTCTTCCTGGATGCTTTTGAGGCACTTAGCCGAAGGAAAATTGGTGTCATAGTATCCATTAAGTGTCTTGCCATTGACAACAACTCACTGTCACCTTTGTTTGCAGTGGTGCCATGTGAGATCCCTTAACCTACCATATCCTCAGGTTACAATATTTTCTACTTGCAGTGGTCTTTTCTGGACTATTGCAACCTAAAACCAAAACCTTACTCAACATACAATGCTATGAACAGTCCAGATCTGCGAAACATGTCAATGGCTGGACGAACTGACCAATCAGAATGGGCATTTCACTGGTAAAACACCTGTATTACCCAAGTACAGTGCTGGCTGGCTGCCGGTAGCGCCTCCATACAGTACTAGGAGGTACTGCATGCTCTGTATTACCTTTTGACAGTATTATCAGCTCCAGGTAAGGGGAGCTCCATTTTATTTTTTCTAGGACACTGTGTGTGTGTGTGTGTGTACTGTATATGACCCTAAAGAAGCTCCTGGTCATAGAAAGAAATTTACAGCTTACAACAGCACTTTTTGACTTTTATGTACAAATGGGGCAAAAAAGTATTTAGTCAGCCACCAATTGTTCAACTTCGCCCACTTAAAAAAGATGAGAGGCCTGTAATTTTCATCATAAGTATACCTCAACTATGAGCGACAAAATGAGAAAAATCCATAAAATCACATTGTCTGATTTTTAGAGAATGTAAGAATGTATTTGCAAATTATGGTGGAAAATAAGTATTTGGTCAATAACAAAAGTTCATCTTAATACTTTGTTATATACCCTTTGTTGGCAATGAGGGGTCAAACATTTCTTTAAGTCTTCACAAGGTTTTCACACACTGTTGCTGGTATTTTGGCCCATTCCTCAATGCAGATCTCCTCTAGAGCAGTGATGTTTTGGGTTGTCGCTGGGCAACACGGACTTTCAACTCTCTCCAAAGGTTTTCTATGGGCTTGAGATCTGGAGACTGGCTAGGCCACACCAGGACCTTGAAATGCTTCTTACGAAGTCACTCCTTCGTTGCCCGGGCGGTGTGTTTGGGATCATTGTCATGCTGAAAGACCCAGCCACGTTTCATCTTCTATGCCCTTGCTCATGGAAGGAGGTTTTCACTCAAAATCTCATGATACATGGCCCCATTCATTCTTTCCTTTACACGGATCAGTCGTCCTGGTCCCTTTGCTGAAAAACAGCCCCAAAGCATGATGTTTCCACCCCCATGCTTCACAGTAGGTATGGTGTTCTTTGGATGTGAGGCTGGGTTCACACTACGTTTTGTCCCATACGGGACCGCATACGGCAGGGGGAGCTGAAAACTTGCGCTCCCGTATGCCTTCGTATGCGGTCCTGTATATAATTCATTTCCATGAGCTGACCGGAGTGAAACGCTGACTTCGGTCGGCTCATTTTGTCCCCATATGCGGTTTTCCCACTGCACCTAAAATCGTGGTCGACTACGATTTTAGGTCCCTTGGAAAACCGCATACGGGGCAAAAATGAGCTGACCGGAGTCAGCGTTTCACTCCGGTCAGCTCATTGAAATGAATTATATACAGGACCGCATATGAAGGCATACGGGAGCGCAAGTTTTCAGCTCCCTCTGCCGTATGCGGTCCCGTATGGGACAAAACGTAGTGTGAACCCAGCCTAACTCAGCATTCTTTCTCCTCCAAACACAATGGCCCACATGTATCATTGCAGTGCAAGTGAAATAATTTTTTTACACCTTTTTTTTTTGCTGATAATGTGTAGGGGCACCAAATTTATTAAAAGGTTAAAGAGCTTTGATACATTTTGTGCAGGTCACATTTTCTGAAATTTCTGTCTACACATACACCAACAAGCTACACCATGTCTGGGCTGGTGTAGTTTTAGAGACTTTTCAGTGGCTTTGCGCCTTTTTTTGCTCCTTTTTACAAAAAGGGGCAATGATAAATCCCTTCCATATCATGTCTATTGCCAAAATCAGTGGATTGCAACTCAAAATCAGTGGATTGCAACTTAAAATCAGCAGAAATGTGTAAACAAAAAGTGGCAAAAAAAGGCGCAAAAAACCCTGCTTGCGCCTTTTTTGCCCCTTTTTTGCCCCTTTTTTGCCCCTTTTTTGCCCCTTTTTTAGACACAAAAAACAGTCTAAAGACAATGATATGGGCCAATGAGTTAAGTTTTTATCAAAAATTTCTACTTTGGTTTGATCTGACCATATGACATTCTCCCAATACTCTTCTGGATCATCCAAATGCTCTCTAGCAAACTTCAGACAGGCCCGGACTGACTTAAGCAGGGGGACACGTCTGGCTTTGCATGATTTGAGTCCCTGGATGTGTAGTGTTTTACTGATGGTAGCCTTTGTTACTTTGGTCCCAGCTCTCTGCAGGTCATTCACTAGGTCCCCCTGTGAGGTTCTGGGGTTTTTGCTCACTGTTCTTGGGATCATTTTGAAACCACGGGGTGAGATCTTGCGTGGAGCCCTATATCGAGTGAGATTATCAGTGGTCTTGTATGTCTTCCATTTTCTAATAATTGCTTCTACAGTTGATTTCTTCACACCAAGCTGCTTGCCTATTGCAGATTTAGTCTTCCAAGCCAGGTGCAGGTCTACAATTTTGTTTCTGGTGTCCTTTGACAGCTCTTTGGTCTTGGCCATAGTGGAGTTTGGAGTGTGACTGTTTGAAGTTGTGGACAGGTGTCTTTTATACTGATAACAAGTTTAAACAGGTGCCATTAATACAAGTAACGAGAAGAAGTAACGAGAAGAAGTTACAGGTCTGTGAGAGCCATTTAAAAATCAGACAATGTGATTTTATGGATTTTTTTTCTCATTAGGTCTCTTAGTTGAGGTATACCTATGATGAAAATTACAGGCCTCTCTCATCTTAAGTGGGAGAACTTGCACAATTAGTGGCAGACTAAATACTTTTTTGCCCCACTGTATAAGGACTTGCTTTTTCTGTATTAGTTATTTGCTTATTTTTCTTTATTCCTAAAATGTTCCTAGTTTTGGGAGTTAAAAACCAATTACCAGGTTTATATATATATATATATATATATATATATATATATATATATATATATATATATATATATATACAAACAACAAAAAACGTGGTTTCAAATGGCTGGAAGTGCTCAACCCCAAATGCGGTTGTGCATTTATACTGGGGGAGCAGATCCTGCCCTTGTAGTCCGTTGCTAGGGGCGATCCCCAGCATAAAAATGCATACAATGGAGGATGCCTGCAGCGGACTACAAGTGCCACAATAGAATCCTACACCAGATAAACGGTGTGGATATGTAACAATTAGAATACAATACAAGAATATGGATGCACTACTGTGGTAGATGTAAACAATACATTGGCTATCCCTCAACACTGATGTTAAAATTGAGACATTCGCCAGTGTATCCTTATATGAAGGACACACCAGAGCCCGCACACCAACGCCAAGGTTTCTCATTTTGGTGCGAGACCTAACGCTAATCCTACCTGTGCTTGATAAACAGAACAGGGGCCAGTGGGCAATTACGGCAGCATTCGGCTGGCTCACAACCTCCTTCCAGATACCCTCCAGTGTTACTACGCACACATGCAATGGGAGGAGGGAGGCAAGTTGCAAGCCCCACCTGAGTTGGCTATTATGGGTGCCTGGCCTCACAGGTGCTTCCTTAATGCTGCCTGGTAGATATTCAAGGCGCATTAATGTTGGAGTTTACACACCTCCAAATTTAAAATTTAAACAAACAACAAAAAACGTGGTTTCAAATGGCTGGAAGTGCTCAACCCCAAATGCGGTTGTGCATTTATACTGGGGGAGCAGATCCTGCCCTTGTAGTCCGTTGCTAGGGGCGATCCCCAGCATAAAAATGCATACAATGGAGGATGCCTGCAGCGGACTACAAGTGCCACAATAGAATCCTACACCAGATAAACGGTGTGGATATGTAACAATTAGAATACAATACAAGAATATGGATGCACTACTGTGGTAGATGTAAACAATACATTGGCTATCCCTCAACACTGATGTTAAAATTGAGACATTCGCCAGTGTATCCTTATATGAAGGACACACCAGAGCCCGCACACCAACGCCAAGGTTTCTCATTTTGGTGCGAGACCTAACGCTAATCCTACCTGTGCTTGATAAACAGAACAGGGGCCAGTGGGCAATTACGGCAGCATTCGGCTGGCTCACAACCTCCTTCCAGATACCCTCCAGTGTTACTACGCACACATGCAATGGGAGGAGGGAGGCAAGTTGCAAGCCCCACCTGAGTTGGCTATTATGGGTGCCTGGCCTCACAGGTGCTTCCTTAATGCTGCCTGGTAGATATTCAAGGCGCATTAATGTTGGAGTTTACACACCTCCAAATTTAAAATTTAAACAAACAACAAAAAACGTGGTTTCAAATGGCTGGAAGTGCTCAACCCCAAATGCGGTTGTGCATTTATACTGGGGGAGCAGAGTATAAATGCACAACCGCATTTGGGGTTGAGCACTTCCAGCCATTTGAAACCACGTTTTTTGTTGTTTGTTTAAATTTTAAATTTGGAGGTGTGTAAACTCCAACATTAATGCGCCTTGAATATCTACCAGGCAGCATTAAGGAAGCACCTGTGAGGCCAGGCACCCATAATAGCCAACTCAGGTGGGGCTTGCAACTTGCCTCCCTCCTCCCATTGCATGTGTGCGTAGTAACACTGGAGGGTATCTGGAAGGAGGTTGTGAGCCAGCCGAATGCTGCCGTAATTGCCCACTGGCCCCTGTTCTGTTTATCAAGCACAGGTAGGATTAGCGTTAGGTCTCGCACCAAAATGAGAAACCTTGGCGTTGGTGTGCGGGCTCTGGTGTGTCCTTCATATAAGGATACACTGGCGAATGTCTCAATTTTAACATCAGTGTTGAGGGATAGCCAATGTATTGTTTACATCTACCACAGTAGTGCATCCATATTCTTGTATTGTATTCTAATTGTTACATATCCACACCGTTTATCTGGTGTAGGATTCTATTGTGGCACTTGTAGTCCGCTGCAGGCATCCTCCATTGTATGCATTTTTATGCTGGGGATCGCCCCTAGCAACGGACTACAAGGGCAGGATCTGCTCCCCCAGTATAAATGCACAACCGCATTTGGGGTTGAGCACTTCCAGCCATTTGAAACCACGTTTTTTGTTGTTTGTTTAAATTTTAAATTTGGAGGTGTGTAAACTCCAACATTAATGCGCCTTGAATATCTACCAGGCAGCATTAAGGAAGCACCTGTGAGGCCAGGCACCCATAATAGCCAACTCAGGTGGGGCTTGCAACTTGCCTCCCTCCTCCCATTGCATGTGTGCGTAGTAACACTGGAGGGTATCTGGAAGGAGGTTGTGAGCCAGCCGAATGCTGCCGTAATTGCCCACTGGCCCCTGTTCTGTTTATCAAGCACAGGTAGGATTAGCGTTAGGTCTCGCACCAAAATGAGAAACCTTGGCGTTGGTGTGCGGGCTCTGGTGTGTCCTTCATATAAGGATACACTGGCGAATGTCTCAATTTTAACATCAGTGTTGAGGGATAGCCAATGTATTGTTTACATCTACCACAGTAGTGCATCCATATTCTTGTATTGTATATATATATATATATATATATATATATATATATATATATATATTTTATACTATTTGATGGTATGATGTGTTGGATCAAGAGCAGAGAGTCACTGTTTAATATTTATCATGTATGTAAAAATGTTTTCTATTTGTCTACCTACCTGCATATATCTGTGCATTGCTCAGTCTGCCTGAGCTTAATTCCCATGACCAGTAGCATTTGCACTTATCACTGTACTTATCACGACTTCACCATGAGAGTAGGAAGAGTTCGTGTAATGTGCCAGCTCAACGTCTTGTTCCCACAAGATTTTATGCAGCCTATGTGGGTGCAAAATATGCTCTTTGTGATCAATAAGCTTGGCTTTTCATCTGTACAGAAGCTGTATTTTTACCCCGGCCAAGTCATCTCTCAGTAGATGTACGTTCTGTGCTCTCTTTGTAGTCGTCTGTCCCCCAGGGCACAAGGATCTCTTCAAATTCACAATTGTAAATGTATAAGCTGCCTGTTAAGTAACGTTTCCCTTTTCTACATCATTGTGTCTGACTGTCCACGCAATCTCTACTCCGTGATATTTTTAGCTGCAAGAGTCCTTAAGTTGTCAACAAGCCATTGTGTTTCATTGTATCAATGGGCTTTTGCATGGATTTTTTTTATTGCAGTGCAAAGATGAGGTTACAGCTATGAATTATATTGAGCACATTTACTGCATTTATGTATCCCCTTCGTCCAACCTTTCTTAGCACCTTGTTACCTAATTCTTGTATCATTGTGGATTATGTCATCTTGGGTTGTATATAACATTGCACAGAAAGACAGATTACACAAGAATTAGGTTTCATAGAACATTCTGGAGGAAAAGTATGTAGTCTGCACCGTAGAACATACAAATAATACTACTCCGGTTATGTAATGTGTTAAAGGGGTACTTCAGTGAAAAACAAGTATTTTGCCAAACTGATGCCAGAAAGTTAAACAGATTTGTAAATTTCTTCTATTTAAAAATATTAATAATTTCAGTACTTATCAGCAGTTGTGTGCTCCACAGGGCATTGTATAGTTCTTTCCAGTCTGACCACAGTGCTCTCTGCTGACACATCTGTCCATGTCAGGAACTTTTAAAGGGGTACTCCGCCCCTAGACATCTTATCCCCTATCCAAAGGATAGGGGATAAGATGTCAGATCGCCGGGGTCCCACTGCTGAAGACCCCGGGGATCGCCGCTGCGGCACCCCGCTATCATTACTGTATAGAGCTAGATCGCTCTGCACGTAATGACGGGCAATACAGGGGCCGGAGCATCGTTACGTCACGGCTCCGCCCCTCGTGACGTCTCTGCCCGCCCCGTCAATACAAGTCTATGGGAAGGGGGCGTGGCTGTCGTCACGCCCCCTGCCATAGACTTGCATTAAGGAGACGGGCCGTGATGTCATGAGGGGCGGAGCCATGACGTCACACTGCTCCGGCCCCTGTATCGCCCGTCATTACGCACAGAGTGAACTCGCTCTGTGCAGTAATGATGGCGAGGTGCCGCAGCGCCGATCCCCGGGGTCCCCAGCAGCGGGACCGCGGCGATCTAACATCTTATCCCCTATCCTTTGGATAGGGGATAAGATGCCAGGGGCGGAGTACACCTTTAAGAGAGGACAGGGGAGGGTCCCTACTTGCCTCCATCTCTGTCCGATCGGCACTTTGCTGCTCCATGCCTAAGATCCAGGCTGGAGCAGCAGAGCACCGATAATACTTATCAATGCTACAGCGTGGCATTGAACAGTGTATGCAATCAGAAGATTGCATGTAATAGTCTCCTATGGGGACTAAAAAGTGGTGTAAAAAAGTTAATAAATGTGATTTACCCCTTTTCCCATAAAAAAATTTTTTTTTCTATAAATCTGTAAACATAAATAAACATAAACACATGTGGTATCGCCACGTGTGTAAATGTCCTAACTATGAAAATATAATTAATTAAACCGCACAGTCAGTGGCGTATACGTAAAAAAAAATTCCAAAATCCAAAATTTTGGGTCATTTTTTATACCCTAAAAAAAAAATTATCAAAACATCCCATCAAATCGATAAAAACTTCAGATCATGGCGCAAAAAATGAACCCTCATACATCCCCGTATGCTGAAAAATACAAAAAATTTTCACCTCCACCCCGCAAGCGCTGTTCTGCTCCCCCCCAAATCATGTTACCCGCCAGCGCTGTTCTGCCCCCCCCCCATAATCATGTTGCCCACCAGCGCTGTTCTGCTCCCCCCACAATTAATTATCAGCCCAGCGGGGTACTACTCACATGTCACCCACAAGCACTGCCCTCCTCCTCTTTGTTGCGGGCCGCCAGCGCTGGAACTCTATACTGTACGCCAGTGGTCTCCAACCTGCGGAGCTCCAGATGTTGCAAAACTTCAACTCCCAGCATGCTTGGACAGCCAACGGATGTCCAGGCATGCTGGGAGTTGTAGTTTTGCAACAGCTGGAGGTCCGCAGGTTTGAGACCACTGCTGTACGCTGTATCCCTATGCCCGGGCTGCAAAAGATAAAGAAAATAAACTTTAACTTACCTATGTCAGCCTCACGCTCTTCCTGGGGACTGGAATGTCGGACAGCCGTCAGCCTATCACCGGCCGCAGTGATGTCCCACCTTGGCTGGGGAAAGGCTGAGCCCACTGTCATGTAAGAAGCCGGCCAGAGCTCCTTACATGACAGTGGGCTCAGCCTATCACTGGCCGGGCGGAACATTGCTGCGGCCGGTGATAGGCTGACGGCTGTCCGACGTTCCAGTCCCCAGGAAGAGCGTGAGGCTGACATAGGTAAGTTAAAGTTTATTTTCTTTATCTTTTGCAGCCCGGGAATAGGGATACAGCGTACAGCAGTGGTCTGAAACCTGCGGACCTCCAGCTGTTGCAAACTACAACTCCCAGCATGCCCGGACAGCCGCCCGCACACAGAGGAGGAGGGCAGTGCTTGCAGGTGACATATGTGAGTAGTACCCCGCTGGGCTGATAATTAATTGGGGGGGGGGGAGCAGAACAGCGCTGGCGGGCAACATGATTTGGTGGGGGGGGGGAGAGCAGAACAGCGCTGGCGGGTCACATATGATTAGTTCCCCGATGTGGGGACAGCGATGCGCTGATAATTCATTCCCAAGGGGAAGGGGCCAAACCGGTATTGCGGTATGGGAAAAATTCTTGTCGTGCAGCACAAAAATGTTGCTATTCGGTATGAACTGGTAAGCCGCCCAGCCCTACCAAAAGTTACAAAATAGCGTTCTTTTTTTCCAATTTTGTCCCACAAATATTTTTTTTTCTGGTTTCACCATAGATTTTTGGGTGAAATGATTGATGTCATTACAAAGTAAAATGGGTGGCACAAAAAAAAAAAAAAAGCCCTCATATGGGTCTGTAGGTGGAACATTTAAAGAGTTATGGTTTTTAGAAGGTGAGGAGGGAAAAACGAAAGTGCTAAAATGAAAATGTATTAGGCAATTAAAAACATGGGACAAATACGTCCCTTGGTCCTCAAAGGGTTAAGGGGCTATATACTATGTCTCTCTTGGCTTTCAGCTAGGACTATATAGTCATATCAGTGGTATAGCCAGGAGATAGTCCCTCCTTGTGGATCTTTCTTTTAGAGTTTTATGGGTAAGTGGTACAATATCATATTATTTGGGGGTAACACCAGCCCCTTCCAAAAACCAGTGCCAATTCCAGTAGTTTGGGACTTGTTTTGGAATATGTTCCTTCTGAGTTTGTTATATCTTTCTTTTGGACTATAATTAAATGTCCTCTTCATCTCTTCCTTATAAGCACAGAAACCTTTAGGCCCTGCAGGTCAATAAGTGCTGGTAAACTTTTGAACTCAAGCCCGTCCCAAATTGAGTACATGTGTACAGACCACCGTAGCTCCATGGCCTATCTTTTAGTGTGGTAGACTCACAAGTGTTGGAATTTGTAATCAAGGGACAAGGTTTTTGCAGGCAAACTTTCTTGGTTATGTGATAATATATTCCATATGATGCATGTTTAAATTCGATATATACACAGAGTCCAGGCTCCAGTTCCTGAGACGTTAGTGGGGCCGTTATCTACTACATTAAAGATAGGCTGCATAGTCTGTACGATATTGCTAAAAAGGTTTGTTGAACAGATATAGAATAAATGGAATGATGGGTTTTATTCTGAATGCTGGAAAAGGAGTTTTGCTTTTCCTTCTAGAAAAAAATGACTGTAAGCCTATGGTAGATCGTCTTATGAAATGTTATTCCATTTGCTTGTATAGTGGCAACATATTCTGTACAGATTGTAATCACTAACATTAGTTCCTGTAAGCAGTTGCTAAGGCACACACAGGCCAATATTATGGGAAGCAGTATGTTTTTGTGACACATTTTTGAGACCTGTGTATGTAGTTTTTTTTTTTATTCTCGCAGAACTGTTCTTATAATTTTGCTAAACTTCCCATACCTGTTCAGATAGGCTGCTTAGTTTAACATGGCAATGGTCAGAGGTTTAGCATTATTTTTTTAAATGAACTGGTGCCAGAAAGTTAAACAGATTCGTAAATTACTTCTTTAAAAAAAAATCTTTACCCTTCCAGTACTTATTAGCAGCTGTATGCTAAAGAGGAAATTCTTTTCTTTTTTTGTCTTGTCCACAGTGCTCTCTGCTGACACCTCTGTCCATGTCCGGAACTGTCTAGAGCAGCATAGGTTTGCTATGGGCATTTTCTCCTGCTTTAGGGTGTGTTCACACTGAGTAAATCAAGAGGAATTCACGCTGAAAAATTTACGTGCGGAAAAAAAAATTTTTATGCACGCGGAATTTGTGCAGAATTTGTGCAGAATTCGTGCGGAATTGCACGCGGAAGTGGGGGAAAAAGAAGTGAAGGGTTTTTCAGCCATTTCTGCGCGAATTCTGCAAAAATCCCACGCGAAAACTATGTCGGGCGGAATTTTTTTTTTTACATTGACTTCTATTGATTCCTGCTAGCGGATTCCGTTTGAAGAATGAACATGTTCTTTCTTCAAGCAGAAAGGAAAAGTTGCTGAGTTGCCCATAGCAACCAATCAGATTGTTTCTTTCATTTTTAACAAGGCCTCTACAAAATGAAAGAAGTGGGCAACTTTTCCTCTGGACTGGTTTTGATAAATCTCCCCCTTAGTCTTTGTCACTTCCCTTTTCGCACTTTTTTTTTTTTTACAATGCTGATTAAAAGAAACGTTCAACATTGAACTATGGATAATCCGTGCCGAATTGTCTTTTCTGATTTAGGCTGCATTCACACATTGTTTTCAGCCTACGGTTGCCGGATCTGGCTGGGGGAGGGGAAAACTGGGCGCTCCAGTATACTACGGTTTTAGGTCCGGTCACAAAACCGGATACGGGTCAAAAATGAGCCGACCGGAGTCACCGTTTCACTCCGATCGGCTCATTAAAGTAAATGGATTTCAACGCCGATCCAGCTGGGGAATGGGAGCGCCTGGTTTTCCCTTCCCCCAGCCGTATCCGGCAATTGTAGGCTGAAAACAAGCCTTACACTTGCACGCCCATTGATTTCAGTGGGTTTTGCTGTGCTCAGTTAATACATTAGAAGTTCCGGGACAGAACTTCCAATGAGGATTTGTATTCTGGCGAAAGGTTGAAAATGTTTCAGTCTTCCACCAGAATTCGTTAGGAAGTCCTTTTTATTGATGGGATAGTAAATTGACACCAACATAAGTGCCGGATAATTTCTGCTCTGTGAAGAAGATTCTGGATAACTTTCTGAATTTCTTCACTATGTACATACCCTTAGAAATGAGCTGCAATGTCAGACACAGGCCCTGGACAAGCGTGGGCTCTATTTTGGGAAATAAAATAGTCAGAATGTTTTTGTTTTGTTATTAATATTATGTTTTTTAATCTCCTATTTCTAAAAAGTTGAATGATTTATCTGTAATTCAGGGAACCACATTTATAAAAATTTCAAAAGAAAGAAAAAAAGAAAAGAAAGGAGTATGGGGAGTAATGTTATACAGATCATGTTTATGATAACTGGTAAATGCCAGAATGCTCAGGTTGTACCGGTGATGTATCCAGGGATTTTTTTTCCATCTCTCAGTGTGCGTAATACAAACTTCCATTTTTGTGTCATTTTTCCCATTAAAACAGAGGATTGTCAGGTACGGGGGTCACTCGTGTCTGTTTTCTGAACTGGCCTGACACAATAATCAGGATGCAGCCGGCACAGCCTGTTAAATTGCTGCCTCATATTCTTTTGTTCAACTTTCATTATTTCTGCAGATATTTTCTTTTTTTTCTTCTTTTTTTCCCAAGACATAAAGATGACATTTTTTTAATATGCAGAAATAAAATAGTAACAAGGAGAAGAATATTCTGGGTCAATAAGCTTTTTCTTGTAGTCAGTTATCTGCGTTTTCTGCTCTGGGTATTTTAATTGAAGATTAAATACTGTTAAAGAGTATGTACAAATTTAGGTAGTGTATATTTTAAGTATTAAAATGGGACTTAATAAAAGGGTTCGATTGTAGAACTTGTACTTTAATTTTTTCCTTTTGTTGGTATAACCTGCCATTTAACTAGAAGTAACCTCTTCATTAAGGCTCAGTGGACCTGGAATCTTCTGATGCGAGCTTTATATTAATGAAGATTCTGCGGAAGGCATTATGTAAAATAAATGCTTTCTTACGAAGCAGAGCTAAATTACACTCGCAGGTTCTCTCCTTATTTTCTACAACTCCTATTAATTTAGCTCATTTTTAAAAAATATTGAGAAATTTATCATGGCTGCAAGATTGTTCTGCATAACTGGCACTTCATCATCAAGAAGTAATATTTATTCTATGTGGGTGCGCTCAAAGATGGACTGTTCTAATATCTTTTTATATATTTTTTTATATTTTAATGCAGTACTTTTAAAATAGTTGAAAAGTAAAAAAAAATTACAAGTTTAAAAAAGAGAAAAAAAAGGTAAATTAGTATTTATGTGATTTTTATTTTTAACTGATTAAAATGTTTTTAATCAAGAGTTTTTTTTAAATTATTATTATTTGTGCTAACATCTAAAATCTGTTTATTTTGTTTATCCAACTGTGACTTGTATTGATTTAGTATAGTGAACGTGACCTCCAGCTTTCTGGGGGGAGGAAGACAATTGCTTTATTTCGTCTTATGCCGTACGTCCGCCTTGTGGTTTTGCTAAAGAGGCTAATTTATTTTTTAACTTGTTTATATGTTTTTTTGGCTGGTTACATTATACTGGCCTAATTTAATTTCCTGACTTCCTAAGAAGCTCAGCCCCCGTTCCATCCACTCTACTATAGCTATATGGTTTATATTTTTCAGCAAACAGGCCGAACCGATTATGTGCAACTCAATCATGCTCAGGCTCTGTAGGGGATTCTTCAAATCTGATGGCAATGGAACATCATACAATCCCATTATACTTGGGGAAATCTGTAGCCCACAAAATTCTTACCTGGTTTTTAAAAGTTGCTATAACAGGAACATGTGTGCATTGAGGTCAAAGGATTCAAAGAATATTATGTGTTTTCATACTGCTGACATCTGTATTCAGAGCTCTAGGACCCTTAATGAACTGTTTGCCCTTTTTGCTCAATTTGGCCAATTTATCAACTTTGTTCTCGAAAATCTGTCCTGGTCATCCTCAACAACCAAACGTTGAAAGCTGAACTCTGATTGGTTGGTATGACCAAAGAGGCCAGTTTTTTGTTAGTTTAAAAAAAGTAGGCCCTATGGACTTTATTTGACTCTGTAGGCTGATGTTAGGATTTTCCCAGCCTATTATTGTGGCTACTAAATGGTTTGTCTTTCACTCACATTACAACAGAATTGCTGACTTTTAATGAAAAAATAAATGATTCTAGTGAGAACCACCAGAAATAGAGGTGCGAATTGGTAGAAAGGCATCACTCTGCTCTACCTAGTAATACCTCATGGTATATCATATGACGGCTGCAAATCTTTTCCCTGGTTCTGGGCTTGTAGTAACCCAGGGTGAGTTTTTGGAGCTGACCATTAATCATCACCCCCTCTTCTACATATTTTCCAGCCATGTAAAATATTCAGTAACATCTTAACTTTCAAACGAAAAATATGCTGTGCCAAAATATACAATGTTAACACCTTTTCTCCACTGTGATTACTTGACAGCATGGTGATAGAAATTGTTCCTATACATAACATTTTTCCCTGTTGTGAACTTTGCAAAAGATCTTTTTGAAGCAGAGCCACATACGGTACTCTACTAAATTACAAAGTAAAAATATACATGTTAGTGTTTTGTTCCTCATTTATGTTGGGGTGTTTTTTGTTTTTTTGTTTTTTTTATTGCAGCTTTGATGGAAACTTTGATCCTTTTAGACATCTAGATTTGCATTACAACTGGGGCATTACAAGCCTGTTTATTCGTAGGAGGGCTAGGGATATGTTGCATTGCCACTGAGTCACAGTAATTAGTAATCCTTAATTGGGGATCAACAATAATGGCTTTTGGGCGGCAGCCCTATGCGTGTAGTGAGTGTTGGAGGCGGAGCCGCATGTCACAGTGATGCCGGCACATGGCCCCACCTCCAAAACTCACTGAACACATAGGGCAGCCGTGTCTATAGTGAGCATGGCATACACAGCGTGTTTCATGCTGCTGCCGCAAATTTTGCGCAGCGTGAAATATTCTGGGTATATGCCAGGTGGGAGCGCACCCTTAAAGGGGTACTCCACTGCCCTGTGTCGGAAGCTCCGCTCCCCAGCATCTGGCAGTTTATTGTTCCGGGTGCTGTGTGCGGGCTTCCGTGTTCAGGGCTGCGCCTCGTGACGTCACGCCTGCCCCCTTCCGCCAACGCGCCCCCTTCCGCCAACGCGCTCCCTTCCCATACACTTTTGCTGGGGAGCGGAGCTTCCGACACAGGGCAGCGGAGTACCCCTTTAACCAAAAAAACACCTTAAAAGCACAAGGTTTACTCTTTCACCCTTTATCATATCTCCCCTAACACATCATCTAAGGAAAAAATCCTAAAATACACAAGGTACTCTTTTGAGAAGGACCCTACACTGACTACACCTTTTTTCCATGTCTCTCCTAGTTATTTTCCACCTACAGACCCATAGAAGGAATTGTTTTTTTTTTTGTTTTTTTTTTGCGCCACCAATTGTTCTTTGTAGTGATATCAATCATTTCACCACAAAATCTACAGCACAAAATTATTTGTGGGATGAAATTGAAAAAACTAAAGACATTTTGTAACTTTTGTGGGGCTTCTGTTTCTATGCAGTGCACTTTTCGGTAAAAATGACACTTTATCTCTATTCTGTAGGTCCATACGGTTACAAGGGTACAATTTACAGTTACAAGGATACCTAATTTATATAGGTTTTATTTTATTTTACTACTTTAAAAAAATTATAACTACAAGCACCGAAATTTGTATGCTGAAAATTGTCATCTTCTGACACCTATATTTTTTTTATTTTTTTGCATTCGGGGTTATATAAGGACTCATTGTTTGCACCATGATCTGTAGTTTTTGTCAGTGCCATTTTTTGTTTTAATGGGACTTTTTGATAGTTTATGAAGTGACCAAAAATGCACAATTTTGCTCTTTGGTATTTTTTCTGTGTGTACGTCACTAACCGTGTGGTTTAACTAATCTCATAATTTAATAGTTTGGACAGTTACACATGCAGCAGTACCAAATGTGTGTGTGTTTTTTTTTATTACATTATTTTAAAAAAATGTGAAGGGGGGTGATTCAAACTTTTATTAGGAAGGGGTTAATTCACTCTTATTAACTATTTTTTTTTTTTTTTTACACTTTTTACTTTATTTTTAGTCCCCATAGGGGACTACAACATGCAATCAGAGAATCAGAGCACCGATCGGATGATGAGGAGGCAGGTAAGGGCCCTCCCGCCATCCACTCAGCTGATCGGGACTCGCAATTTTGCCACGTATATCCCCATCTGCTCCACTGAGCTAACCGTCACTGTCAACTTAAGCATTTAGACACCGCGATCAACTTTGATCACGGTATCTTAAGGGTTCATGTCATGCATCAGCCCGTTTTGGGATGCCCGGCATTAACCGTGGGTCCTGGCTACTGATAGCAGTCGGGACCCACTGGGTAGGAAGTGTGCTCAGCTAGTGAGTGTGCTTCAAACTGGGGGAGTGGGACCGGTACATCCTTGGTGCTTAACAGGTTATGCAATATAAGCTATGTTTTAGTTGTTCAGTGTTGTTTCATATTGTTTGGGTAGGCTCGTTAATAGTTGCCCCCATTATGGCGGCAGCTATTAACAGAAGAGCCTACCCATACTTTATGGGGGTAGATATTAGAAGAGGGGCCTACCCAAACTTTGTGGGGGCCCCCCATGTTTAAGTTGCCCCCATATAGGTGTTGTAGGCCCCTCTTAAAAGGGGCCTAAAACTATATGGGGGCAACTATTAGCTAAAAAAAAAAGCCTACAAAAACTATATGGCTGTTGTAGGCCTCTCTGTTGCTAATTGTTGCCACCATATAGCTGTAGGCCTCAGTCCTTGCCCCCACACTGCAGGCAACATCACAGATCTCTGCCCCAGCTCCAGTCATATATTTATTTATTTTTAAACCTATTAACCTCTGTGCCTGCCGTCCTCTTCTCAGGGCAGGCTCTTCCATTGCGCTTCTCCACAATGTCTGCTGCTCCATGCCGCTGGCCTCCTCTTGCGGACTCCGGTCACGTGACGTCAGGACCGGCATCAGCGTGCAGCGGACGTACCTCCCGGAGTCCACTGCTGCTGTTTTAAAGAGATAGTGGCTGCCGGCCTCGGAGGTACGTGCTGTGCAGCGGCAGCGCTGCCATGTGTGATCTGCTACTGACTGGCTGACTATACAGAGTACAGTCAGTGTACAATGTGCCGGCCCCAGCAGTCAGTGAGTGACGGTGAGTCACTCACTAACATTGAAAAAAAAAAAATTGCCTGAACTGTCCGGGCCTCCTGGGAGTCCGGGCCCCTTACAGGGGTATCGGTTGTACCCCCTGATTGCGGCCCTGACCACAATTATCTGTAGAAGAAAGAAAATTACATTTTTAGAAACAAATTTGACTATCCATTAAGATGTGGCCAAAGAAGGATAAAAGCATGATCTGATCAAACAATTGGACCCAGTACTTGAAGGGTGTACTGGGTCTGGGAGTAGTCTTAAAAGGAAATTCAAGTGGCTGTCATGGTGTATGCGTGCAAAGGTTACCAAACACTCAAAAGGCTTCACAATAAGATGGTTAGTTTATTATAAGTCATTTATTTGTTGCTTGATTTCAGAGAAATGTATTGTTTGTTGCTATAATTTGGTAACAAGTTAAATATAGTGACTGTATGGATGAGGTAATAGAGCCATATACATAGTCTATGCGTAGACTCTGAGGCAAGTAAACCCCATGTTAAGCATGTCTCTGGGTTAAACATGGTCCAGAAAAAAAAAGCTAAAATGAGCATTATGGGTTAACACCAAGCACCAGTATTGTAGCACCTTGTATGATGTATGAGCATTAGTGTATTTATAAAGCTGTGGGCAGTGCTCCACCAAATATGTAACCTTTTGTGCATCAGAACGTGAAGAGCCAAGATCTTCTTCTGCGGGCATGTGCGAGAAAAGTCTGGTTTCCAGTATATCTTATACAGTCATATAGGGTGAAATATAGGACTACCAGTGTCCAGGATGTGCTCTATAAAACTTAACTTTTAATGTCAAATTAAAGATATTAACAAGTGTCTAGTATTATGACAAAAGTATGATTATCTCGGTCTAATAAAAGACATTAACAAGGTGTGTCCGGGACTCTGCAGGGCCCAGCCAGTCCCGAGTCACCTCTCACTAGAGGGTGCAGTTTAGTTGCACACCTATAGAGTATAGTAATCAAATAACCCAACGCGTTTCTGCTCGCTTGTATATAGCGGGCGTCCTCAGGGGGTATAGACAAAAGAATAAATCAATGACCGAGAGGATATGGTATGTAAATTCCGTCATCCATATCCAACAACTGTTAAGAGAAAGGTGCATCTCTATATATGCAAAATAGAGGAGTCAATTAAGTATGCAATGACATCCATAGCATAGAGTATAAATAAGTATAGTGACCCAGGAGCCTGAAAAAATTTTTTTTACTCTATCCCTAATAAAACCTGCAAAAAATAATGTATGCAAGGTATTTATTCCTGTGGGGAAGAAAAAAGCTGTCCCTAGGGTCACTTATGCACACAGAGATATAATGCAGTCGGCATAAACCGGGTCCACGGTTAGCCGAACTGTGAACTGTATGCAGGCGCAGTCCCGCTATCAGCGGGAGCCGGAGTTGTCCGGCCGCTCTCTCCTCGTGTGGGGAGCGAAGGCGTCTGACCAGACGCCTTCGCTCCCCACACGAGGAGAGAGCGGCCGGACAACTCCGGCTCCCGCTGATAGCGGGACTGCGCCTGCATACAGTTCACAGTTCGGCTAACCGTGGACCCGGTTTATGCCGACTGCATTATATCTCTGTGTGCATAAGTGACCCTAGGGACAGCTTTTTTCTTCCCCACAGGAATAAATACCTTGCATACATTATTTTTTGCAGGTTTTATTAGGGATAGAGTAAAAAAAATTTTTTCAGGCTCCTGGGTCACTATACTTATTTATACTCTATGCTATGGATGTCATTGCATACTTAATTGACTCCTCTATTTTGCATATATAGAGATGCACCTTTCTCTTAACAGTTGTTGGATATGGATGACGGAATTTACATACCATATCCTCTCGGTCATTGATTTATTCTTTTGTCTATACCCCCTGAGGACGCCCGCTATATACAAGCGAGCAGAAACGCGTTGGGTTATTTGATTACTATACTCTATAGGTGTGCAACTAAACTGCACCCTCTAGTGAGAGGTGACTCGGGACTGGCTGGGCCCTGCAGAGTCCCGGACACACCTTGTTAATGTCTTTTATTAGACCGAGATAATCATACTTTTGTCATAATACTAGACACTTGTTAATATCTTTAATTTGACATTAAAAGTTAAGTTTTATAGAGCACATCCTGGACACTGGTAGTCCTATATTTCATATTATTTATGCTGGATGGAACAACTGATACTAGGGGCACCGCGTAGATCCCCCTTTAATGTTCTACGTTTTTGTGTACAGTCATATAGGGTCAAGATTAGCCTTAGAGCCTGTGGATCACCATTCCATTTTTGTCCAAAGGTAAAGATAGATAGACGCTGGGACTTGTTTATGAGCAATTTGTTAAGGCAACAGAGGATTTCTTTGTGGCTCAAATTTGCTGCATTTGTATCTACATGGACAAGCACACTATTGACACTATTCTCTCCTATAACTCACGTAGATCCAATCGTAGTCAGCTACAGTCATTCTCCAAGTGTATCCGACTTCTGACTGGCTTAAAATCATGGTCAGCTGAACACTCGGGCTGATTTAGTATCGTACATACCATAAGTTTCAATTCAGCAAGAATTTATGCAACTGTCTTATTCTTTAAAATATTCCTTTTTAGAATGGAACTGGTTTTGAATTGCAGAAATGTATGTAACCAACTTGCCATGTGTCAATGTACCTTTATACGGTCAGTCAGCTGACTAAATGCATTCCCTGCCTGCTCCTCTACCTGTGGCATTGTTCATCACAAGCAACATGCTATAAAAACACTGCAATCTTCCCTTTATGTCAAAATTTAATTTAAATGTTACCCCCAAAGTAATAAAACGTATGAGAGATATGTGTTTATAGCAGAGGCGTGTGGGCTGTGAAGGAGAGGTGAATTGGGCTGTAGGGGCTGGTCAGGTGGTGACATTACACAGGATTCGGGGACTGACCTAAGAGACCAGTTCCAGCCAAGCCTCCTGAGAGAGCAAATATATTAAGTCAGTACAATTTGTGATAACAATATATTAGTAAGTTATTTTATGTATTTCACACATAAAGACACACAAAGCATTAGACATTCTTTAAACATATATGCATTCTTAGTAGATGGGTAAAAAGAGGAATGAAAAAAAGAGAAAAAAACAAAAAACATCATAGAGGGAAGACCGGTTTCTATTTAAGTACCCATAAATTCTTTATATTTACTTAAAGGGGTTCTCCGGTGCTTAGACATCTTATCCCCTATCCAAAGGATAGGGGATAAGATGCCTGATCGCGGGAGTCCCGCTGCTAGGGACCCCAATGATCTTGCATGCGGCACCCCGTTTGTAATCAGTCCCCGGAGCGTGTTCGCTCCGGGTCTGATTACTGGCGACCAAAGGGCCGACTGCATTTGACGTCACACCTCCGCCCCTCAATGCAAGCCTACGGGAGGGGGCGTGATAGCTGTCACGCCCCCTCCCATATACTTGCATTGAGGGGTGGAACGTGAGGTCACACAGGGGCGGAGGCGTGACATCACACGCCGCCGGCCCTGTGATCGACAGTAATCAGACCTGGAGCGAACACGCTCCGGGGACTGATTACAAACGGGGTGCTGTGTGCAAGATCACGGGGGTCCCCAGCGGTGGGACTCCCGCGATCAGGCATCTTATCCCCTATCATCTTAACCCCTTTAAGTCTTGAAAACTGACACCAGGTTTTTCTAAACTTGGCACCCAGGCCCTGTGAATGAGCCGTGAGTTCCGCACTTTTTGATCAAAATGTGTCCCCCATCCACCACACGGAGATGGCTTCACTTCAGATGGGACCCTAACGCTTTCACTCTACTCACCTTTGCTGGGCATCTAGCCTTTGACTAGATGACATGCAGGATGCACTGTTTAAAAATCTTCATGTGGAAAGAGAGGGTACATGGTTAAAAAGGGTTGCCACTTCCTCTCACTTGCAATGCGAAAGACACAAAAAAAAAAAAAAAAAATAGCCAGCATAACAACCAAATACCCGGGTGCATACTGCTGTGGCAAATAAAACATACACAAAAAGGGTGAAGTTGCAGGAATATAGCTGTTTTTATTTCTTCCTTACCATATCCAGGGGCCCCAAGCAGGCTAGAAGGGGGCAGGAGGGCCCTTAATCTCGAGATCACAGTTGTCAGATCTGTATCAGACATTTATAGCTTTACAAGCTCAGGACAAATTATATATTTTAAACTAGAATTTTTATTTCCATTTACATCTATCATTTTTTTTCTGTCCCCAAGATGAAATGTAAGCATTTATTTCTGTGAGACAGAGGTAACATATTTCTGAATGTCCCCAAGCTGGGCTGAGAATGTGTCATGTTACCCTCTCTGCAAATTCACGCTGTAAGAGGACTCAATCCGGTATGTCTGTGGGGCTTCCGTTTAAAATTACAAAAATATTCAAAGAGGAAAGTAGCAGTTGCATAGCAAGGACCTCTGTGCTCCATAGCGGTGTCCAGTATCCTGTGATCACAAGCGGCCTCAAGAGGAGGCCATCCATTGCTTTACTTTAAGCCTCTATCGGAAGCCAGCTTCCCAGTGATGTAGAAAAGGAGTGGTAGGCAGAGAGCCAACGGGCAAAATAAAAGACAGAGGAAACAGCATTTAGCTACATGTCCTGCTTTCCCAGGGTGCCAATATTTCTAGAAATGGACAATTTAATTCCTCCCCTTTCTTTGTGTTTTTGGATATATACTGGTAGTTTTTTTAGGCACTGCAGTCTAGGAAGTAACATGGAGCGTTGGGAGACAAAGAGAGGTTCCAGGTCTTGTGTTTACATTGGTTTCCACACACGGGGTTGTTCAGGGAATGAAAACATCAGACTGAGACTTGGTCTCTGCAGGCAGTCTGGATCTAAACCAGCACTGGCTGATGATCCTGTAGGTGTTAACCCGTACAGTGTTTCTTCCAACAGTCAAAGGGTTAACACCAGCTGTTCGATAGCAAAAAATAATAATAATAATGCTGACAAGTTTTATTTTTTGTGTTAGTCATGTAACAGAATTTAGACTCACAAATGCTCAGTGATTTAGGTCATTGATGGGAATCACAAATCGGTGCCAGATCTGTTGCACAACTGCTGTTGATCAGTGAACTACACGGACCTGCTCTATAGGTGTCATCATATGTCCATCATTTTGATGGAAAAAGAAATGCTGCATTCAGTGCTACTCTTTCCATCAAAACAAAAGGAGGCTCCTCACTGCAGACACCAACATATCATATTGATACATTATAGCAAGGGCCCATTCACACTGTGGAATTTCCGAGCAGAATTTCTAGCTAAAATTCCATGCAGAATTTTTGTTTCACAATTCTACCATTGACCCATTCACATGTTTATATTTTCAGCAGAATTCAATTTCTCTGAAGCTTATTTCCGTGGTAAAATTCTGTATTAAATAAGCGTAGATTCAGCGAGTGAAAATTCTGTAGTGTGAACGGGCCCTAAGATTTTGAATGAAAGAGAAAATAATATTATTTGTATGATTTAGAAGAAAATCTATTGACTTCTGACTAGGTTTGGCTTGTTATATATATATATATATATATATATATATATATATATATATCGTCCTGTGTTCTTTTATAGACCTTTGTAATACTTTTGCCTGTGTTTAAATATATATCCAATATCTCAAGGAAGTAGACAGGACCTTGACAGTACAGTTCTCCAATTAGATTTTGGGAAGGCAGCCATTTATTTGTGTTATCCAAGACCAACTGACATTACTTTATCTGGGCTATGCTTGACTACATTTTGGTGTACTTTTTTTGATGGTCAAAGAGGGACACTTTTGGGTCATTGTCTGAAAGATCTTTTTTTCAGGGATAGCTACATTCTTAAATCATTTGAATTCATAAATTAGTGCATAAACCAGTGAATATATATTGTTTTCTAATGAAAATTACACCATCTGATAGAATAATATGTAAATTGATGTCTAATAGTGCAGTTAGGAAATAGATAACTTCTGGGGAAAAATAGTAAGTGCAATAATACACATCTGTTTCTCAAGTCTAAAGTAGGAACATTTAAAGCAGTACTCAAGTGGGGGAAAACAATCATGTCAATTGGCTCCAGAAAGTTATACAGATTTGTAAATAACTTTTATAAAAAAAAATCTTAATCATTCTAGTATTTATCAGCTGCTGACATCTCTGTTTGTGTCAGGAACTGTCCAGAGCAGAAGCAAATCCCCATAGCAAACCTCTCCTGCTCAAGAGAGTTCCTGACATGGATAGAGTTGTCAGCAGAGGGCACTGTGGTCAGACAGGAAGAACCAACTCAACTTCCTTTGGAGCATACAGCAGCTAAGTACTGAAAGGGTTACAATTTTTTTTTTTTTTCAAATTCAAAAAAGGTTTTATTGAAAGTGGTAAAAGAGGCATCACAAGCAATAGGTGAGCAACAGGATAAACAAACTTGTAAGAGAGAAAGGAGTCCGGTGGCCAGAGTAGGCCCAATGGACAGCAGCTAAACAATGCATAAACACATGACATGTCACAGCAGCACGGATGTAGGAGGTAGGATTGATACGGAAACCCAATGAGAGGGAGATCACAGGGATCTGCACCTCTGGGAGGAACAAAACTGTACCCATGGGAGCCAAGTGGCCCCAACACGCACAGCGTCATCAGGATGAACCGACATCAATTCCTCCATCTGACGTGAGTTGGCAACTTCCGCCATCCATTCGTCCAACGTAGGGGGGTCAACAGACCGCCACTTTCGAGGTATCACTGCTTTCGCGGCCTGAAGGAGGTGCCTCGCCAGAGACTTCTTGTATTTAGCCTGAGCCATGGAAAACATAAACAGTAGGGCTGCAGCAGGAGTGGGGGGGACACAAATCCCAGTGACCTCTTGAACAACCCGGAGGACCGATTGCCAGAAGGGGATGAGTTTGGAGCAGCTCCACCAGATGTGCGTCATAGTACCCTCCTCCACTCCGCATCTCCAACACACACTGGGGACCGAGGGATACCAGCGGTGAAGCATCGCTGGGACACGGTACCAGCGAGTGAGAATTTTGTAGCAAGTCTCTTGGGCTTTGGTAGCCACCATCGCTTTATGGGTCAAAAAGAAGCATTTGGCCCAGGCTTCAGGAGAGAACGTCACTCCCAGTTCAGCCTCCCAAGCCGTGCAGTAAGCAGGCACAGCATGCGAGCGCTGGGACAGCAAAAGATCATAAAGAACGGAGATGGAGTGGCGGGGGTACGACGAGGCCAGGCACAGGCGCTCAAAGGGCTGCAGGTCCCTATGTAAGTCAAAATGGGCGGGGATGGAGGAATAGAAATGGCGTAATTGCAGATAGGCAAAGGGGGCCCTGGTAGAGGAAGGGTACTCCTCCAACAAAACTTCCAAGGGTTTCAGGTGGCGCGCTGCTAGGACGTGTCTAAAGCGCAAGGGGGCAGACCGAGTAGCCCCAAAAAAGGGGCCAGCAGAGGAGGCTCCAGGTGGGAAGTCAGGGTGGTCAGTAGGGTTACAATTTTTAAATAGAAGTAATTTATAAATCTGTATAACTTTCTGGCACCAGTTGATTTGAAATTAATTGTTTTCCACCGGAGTACTCCTTTAAGGAGAAAAGAGAGGGAGAGGCACTTGGGTGAAAAATAGGGACTGTCCCTCCAAAAGAAGTACTCTTATGAGGTATGCTTAGGTATTCCCATGAGAAAGACTTGTTATAAAGAGGCCTGAGAGGACCTAGTGGATATGTAAATCTTGAAATATTATCTGTTATATACAGTATATTGCTGACATATTCTACTGATGTAGTCAATACTGATAGTGGTCCTTGAAGTTACTTATATTAATTAGTTCTGGGATGATCATTGGAAATGAAGCAAAGTCCGCAACACAATGCACCCATAAACCTTTCAAAGTAGTGCAATCAGTGTCAAGCTGTGCCAACTCATTCCCCCTAATATCTGAGAAATAGCACCCATGGTTGTTTTTTGAGTCAGACATCCACAAGGGAAAGCATTTCAGTATTTAACAGTTATGCCTTTTACCACTACATACACAGCGCCCATGTGTTCCCTTGGTGACTGGTCGCATGACCATGCAGTAGGGTCTGACTAGAACCAAGAACTATGACAGTGACAGCTGTCAGGGTAGTTTTCATCTGTACCTGGGACTGCTATAACTGTCTGTTCCATAGCAACCAATCAAAGCTCTGCTTTTATTTCTAAAATAAAAAGATGAGCTATGATTGGTTGCTATGGAAAAA
This sequence comes from Hyla sarda, assembly GCF_029499605.1. NCBI lineage: Eukaryota > Metazoa > Chordata > Amphibia > Anura > Hylidae > Hyla > Hyla sarda. The sequence goes on along the minus strand of NC_079194.1, from coordinate 119,695,231 downwards.
TCAGACAATTTTTGTGTCAGACGGAGATAAATTCGGAATTCTGATATTAACTATGACCTGCCATGTATTAAAATATAAGAATGTAGTCCAAAGTTACAGTTGCTAAGGAAAGACCATTATACACTGCTCAAAAAAATAAAGGGAACACTTAGATAACACATCCTAGATCTGAATGAATGAATTAATCGTATGAACTACTTTCGTCTTTACATAGTTGAATGTGCTGACAACAAAATCACACAAAAATTATCAATGGAAATCAAATTTATCAACCCATGGAGGTCTGGATATGGAGTCACACTCAAAATCAAAGTGGAAAACCACACTACAGGCTGATCCAACTTAGATGTAATGTCCTTAAAATAAGTCAAAATGAGGCTCAGCCTCATTTTAAGGCTGAGCCTCAAAATGGTGGTGGATGTTCTCCTGAGGGATGTCCTCCCAGACCTGGACTAAAGCACCCGCCAACTCCTGGACAGTCTGTGGTGGAACGTGGCGTTGGTGGATGTAGTGAGACAAGATGTCCCAGATGTGCTCAATCGAATTCATGTCTGGGGAACAGACAGGCCAGTCTATAGCATCAGTTCCTTCCTCTATAGCATCAATGCCTTCCTCTAGGAACACTCGTGCCACATGAGGTCTAGGATTGTCTTGTATTAGGAGGAACCCAGGGCAAACTGCACCATGATATGGTCTCACAAGTGGTCTGAGGATCTCATCTCGGTACCTAACGGCAGTCAGGCTACCTCTGGAAAGCACATGAAGGGCTGTGCGGCCCAAACCGGTCATGCTGGAGGATGTTGCAGGCAGCAGAACATTCTCCACGGCATCTCCAGACTCTCACATCTGTCACGTGCTCAGTGTGAACCTACTTTCATCTGTGAAGAGCACAAGGCACCAGTGGCGAATTTGCCAATCTTGGTGTTCTCTGGCAATTGCCAAACATCCTGCACGGTATTGGGCTGTAAGCACAACCCCCACCTGTGGACGTCGGGCCCTCATAGAGTCTGTTTCTGACTGTTTGAGTGGACACATGCATATTTGTGGCCTGCTAGAGGTCATTTTGCAGGGCTCTGGCAGTGCTCCTCCTGCTCCTTGCACAAAGGAGGAGGCAGCGGTCCTGCTGCTGGGTTGTTTCCCTCCTATGGCCTCCTCCACGTCTCCTGATGTACTGGCCTTTCTCCTGGTAGCGCCTCCATGCTCTGGACACTACGCTGACAGATGCAGCAAACCTTATTGCGCTCGCATTGATGTGCCATCCTGGATGAGCTGCACTACCTGAGCCACTTGTGTGAAAGCACCACCAGCATTCAAGTGACCAAAACATCAGCCAGGAAGCATAAGAACTAAGAAGTGGTCTGTAGTCACCACCTGCAGAATCACTCCTTTATTGGGGGGTGTTGCTAATTGCCTATAATTTCCACCTGTTGTCTGTTCTATTTGCACAACAGCAGGTGAAATTGATTGTCAATCAGTGTTGCTTCCGGAGTGGACAGTGTGATTTCACAGAAGTGAGATTGACTTGGAGTTACATTGTGTAGTTTAACCCCATTTGGACCTTATTATTTTTACGTTTTCGTTTTTTCCTCCTCCCCTTCAAAAAATCATAACTCTTTTTTATATTTTCACCCACAGACTAGTATGAGGGCATGTTTTTTGTATGACCAGTTGTCCGTTGTAATGCCATCATTCACTTTATCATAAAATGAATGGCGCAACCAAAAAAATACTTTGTGTGGGGAAATTAAAAAGAAAACCGCAATTTTGCAAATTTTGGAAGGTTTTGTTTTCACGCCGTACAATTTACGGTAAAAATGACATATGTTTTTTATTCTGTGGGTCAATACGATTAAAATGATACCCATGATTATACACTTTTCTATTACTGTTGCGCTTAAAAAAAATCGCAAACTTTTTAACCAAATTAGTACGTTTAAAATCCCCCTATTTTGAAGACCTATAACTTTTTCATTTTTCCATATAAGCGGTGGTATGAGGGCTAATTTTTTTGCCGTGATCTGTACTTTTTATTAATACCATATTTGCTTATACAAAACTTTTATTAAATTTTTTATTAATTTTATTTGGAATAAAATGTTATAAAAAAGCAGCTATTTTGGACTTTTTTTTTTCCGTTCACGCCGTTCACCGTACGGGATCATTTACATTTTATTTTAATAGTTCGGATATTTACGCATGCGGCGATACAAAATATGTATATAAAAGAATTTTTTAAAACTTTTTGGGGGTAAAATAGGGAATATGGGACAATTTACGTTTTTATTGGGGGAGGGGGTTTTTCCCATTTTTTAACTTTTTTTTTTTTACTTTTATTTTTACACTTTAATAGTCCCCATAGGGGACTATTTAAAGCAATCACTCGATTGCTAATCCTGTTCAGTGCTATGTATAGGACATAGCACTGATCAGGGTTATCGGTGATCTTCTTCTCTGGTCTGCGGGAAGGCAGATCAGAGCAGAAGACTCCCGGAAGGCAGCAGAGCCAGGTGAGGGGACCTCCATCTGCCGTGCAGGATGATCGGATCGGATTGCCGCGGCAGCGCTCCGGGCGATCCGATCATCCTGCGATCCAAGCATCTGCGATGCTGCAGATGCCGTGATCGGTATTGATCATGACATCTGAAGAGTTAATGGCGGACATCCGCGGGATCGTGGGTGTCCGCCATTACCGGTGGGTCCCTGGCTGCGATCCACAGCCGGGACCTGCCGCGCATGATGCCGGCATCGCTCCGATGCCCGTGGTTATGCTCAGGACGTAAATGTACGTCCTGGTGCGTTAAGCACCACATCACCAGGACGTACATTTACGTCCTGCGTCGTTAAGGGGTTAAGTGATCCCTTTACTTTTTTGAGCAGTGTATGTTGATGGCAGGTCCTTAGACTTGTGTGTCAAATGTAGTCTATTGTGACTATGTTCTGAACGTATATATGCTCCCTGTACAAGACGTCAAAATGTGGTCAACTACATGGAATAATTCTAATTACACTACGTGTAGCCATTTAAGTCTACAGGCCCATTGGCATCCCATTTTGACAAGATGCAGACATAAAGCCCGATGGAGGGCACAAATTATGTGAATCCTTACTTTAAATGGCCACTGTACATACTTTGGTCTATATGTCTATATACTCTAGTGCTCTGTGAAACCTTGATGTTCCTATGAACCTCTTTAGAGATTGCCTAGTCCATGTCAAAAAGAGATATCACTACTCCAGTGTTGAGTAGTTGTAAGGGTTTTTGGAGACTATACATGTTTAGAAGGTTTGGAATGACCACTATTCCCAGTAGTAAAGCACCCAAACATGGGGAAGACATCAAGCTTCATTCAGAGGTCACAAGCCAGCTTAGGTAACCAGTGGAATATTTTTTTCAGGCCTTGTTTTGTGTGAAGCCCTTCCTATGCAACACGTGGTGATAACATCTTGGGTGATTAAATATTTCCCTAGCAACTTCTTAAGGCACGACATAAAGTTGTGCATGCGCGTATCTTTGCATTTTATTTCACGCAAATCCTTTTCCTCATGCAGCCTATTTGTTTTCCACCAATTCGTCTCCCACCGTTTAAGGAGCTTAGCAAAGGTTAAACAAGGTATTAAGCAACATTAAGACATCAGAACATGCCGCATTTTCCTCTCTTTGTGCCACAGTAAAAAGCAAGCATGTTGCATCAAAGACAATCAAAGGCTTGTTTGAGAATATTAAGTATCTGTGCAGCTGTGCTGTGAAGAACCTGGGTCCTAGTAAGAAGATGCCTGTTTTTCTTCGTCCTAATTCGCTTTGTTGTGATGACAACGGAGAACAAACCTGATTTCAAGAAATGAAAAATGTAATCTCCTTATCATTTGAAAGCAAGCCGCACATTTGTTTATGCACAATGTATGCTGCATAAAAGTTTCAATAAAGAAGCTCTCCATTCTCCCCTGCACCGTCTTATTAGCACTTGTGTTCCATTCTCTCTTCCCACTCCTGTTGATTGGGATGTGCTTCCAGGCCAGCATGACACAGGACCAAACAATGCAGAAATGGGGGTCAGTCTCAAGTAGCATATATCTGGGAGAAGTTGGGAAAATGAAGCGCAACTGGCACCCTCCTTGCACCCACTTCAGATGGAGAGTGTTGTGCACCAGATAACAGCCAGCAATTCCTGGACCGTCCTGCTGTGCTAAAGAACAGCAAGATCCCTTTTAGCATTGACATGTCATAGTACTGGAATGTAGTCAACCTGCTAAATAGATCTACTGCATTAATAGGTTATGGAAAGAAAATGGTTAACATCATATTTTACACACGCCAATGCCTTTGTTGAATAAAAACTATGGTAAAATGCAATATGCACATTTTGCATATCACATTTACATACACACATTTACATAAAAAAAATAAAGGAGCACTTAAACAACACAATGTAACTCCAAGTCAATCCCACTTCTGTGAAATCACACTGTCCACTCAGGAAGCAACACTGATTGACAATCAATTTCACATGCTGTTGTGCAAATGGAACAGACAACAGGTGGAAATTATAGGCAATTAGCAAGACACCCCCAATAAAGGAGTGGTTCTGCAGGTGGTGACCACAGACCATTTCTCAGTTCCTATGCTTCCTGGCTGATGATTTGGTCACTTTTGAATTCTGGGGGTGCTTTAACTCTAGTGGTAGCATGAGACGGAGTCTACAACCCACACAAGTAGCTCAGGCAGTGCAGCTCATCCAGGATGGAACATCAATACGAGCTGTGGCAAGAAGGTTTGCTGTGTCTGTCAGCGTAGTGTTCAGAGCATGGAGGTGCTACCAGGAGACAGGCCAGTACATCAGGAGACGTGGAGGAGGCCAACGACCCAGCAGCAGGACCGCTACCTCCGTCTTTGTGCAAGGAGGAACTGGAGGCACACTGCCAGAGCCCTGCAAAGTGACCTCCAGCAGGCTACAAATGTGCATGTGTCCATTCAAACGGTCAGAAACAGACTCCATGAGGGTGGTATGAGGGCCCGACGTCCACAGGTGGGGGTTGTGCTTACAGCCCAACACCGTGCAGGACATTTGGCATTTGCCGGAGAACACCAAATTGGCAAATTCGCCACTGGCACCCTGTGCTCTTCACAGATGAGCAGGTTCACACTGAGCACGTGACAGACGTGACAGAGTCTGGAGATGCCGTGGAGAACGTTCTGCTGCCTGCAACATGACCGGTTTGGCGGTGGGCCAGTAATGGTGTGGGGTGGCATTTCTTTGGTGGGGGGAGGGGGCGCACAGCCCTCCATGTGCTTGCCAGAGGTAGTCTGACTGCCATTAGGTACAGAGATGAGATCCTCAGACCCCTTGTGAGACCATATGCTGGTGCAGTAGGCCCTGGGTTCCTCCTAATGCAAGATAATGCTAGACCTCATGTGGCTGGAGTGTGTAAGCAGTTCCTGCAAGAGGAAGGCATTGATTCTATGGACTGGCCCGCCCGTTCCACAGACCTGAATGCGATTTGAGCACATCTGGGACAACATGTCTCCCTCTTTTTATGTGATTTTGTTGCCAGCACATTCAACTATGTATAGGCAAATGTATTTTATACGATTAGTTTATTCATTCAGATCTAGGATGTGTTATCTTAGTGTTCCCTTTATTTTTTTGGGCAGTGTTATATAAATTCTATTTAATTTATTTATAACAGTTCTGAGTGTGGGCGCCGGGGCTCATGATTTCACGGCCACGCCCCTCCTGATGTCATGCCATGCCCCCTCAATTCAAGTCTATGGCATTCACTCCCCCTCCCATAGACTTGCATTGAGGGGGCATGGTATGACATCACGAGGGGCGTGGCCGTGACGTTACAAGCCCCGGCACCCGCACTCAGCGTTCGGAACAAAATGTTTTCGAACGCTGAGGCAATAGAGTACCCCTTTAATTCGGTTGACACCTCTTTTGTTAGGGCCATTTTTTCTTTCAATCAGCCAGGTCCCACATCTTGGTTAGTTCTGTAAGCACTTTCCCTTTTAACTGCAGACGAATTAGTATTTTTGTACTTAGCCATGCAAATTACAATGACATTCTACAATTGGTTTCCTTTTACTTGATCTGGGGAAACATCTGCCATTAATTAAAATAATTTACTCTCGTTTATTTGAGGTATGTTCCATGAAGACAGAATGTACAGCCATTACCCCTTGGCGTCTTTCGGTGCACATATACAGTGGATGACAGAGAATGCATGGAGGAAACATATTCAATATGCAGTGGTTGTCAGTATGTTGTAGCTGACACTATGCCACAGCTGTTGAGATGGGAGTGGCTCATTTAACCACTTAGATACCACAGTCAACACAACCGCACCATCTTAGCATTTAGACTCTCTAATGGAGTATTGCAGTATATTACGTAAGTAATCACATGATGAAATCCACCTAGGGAGACCCAAAACATGTAAGTATTAAAAACAGAAACATTAGGTTAATCCCCTTTCTCTTACAACAATCTATATAATAATTTAAATTTAAATCAAAGCATCCCATTATTTATCCCACATAGTAAACACAAACACCTAAAGAACAAGCTCTTAAAATAGAAAAGTTATGGCTCTAAGAAGACAGGCATGAATAAAAACACAAAAAAGTCACTGCCACTAGTGGCTGTTGCCCCATGAGATTTAAGAAACAATAAGGTGAGATTTATGAAAACCTTAGCAAAGGGAAAGTTGACCAGTTTCCCATAGCAACCAATCAGATTGCTTCTTCAGATTGCTACAGGGCCTTTAAAAAAATGTAAGTAACAATCTGGTTGCTATGAGCAACAGCACCACTTTTCATCTGCACAGGTTTTTTATAGATCACCCCTTATTGTCATACCTGTGATTTCTGTATTTTCAAAATTTTCCTGGGGCCGTAGTCTAAAATATGTAGATATTATGCAAAATATGAGGATATTGGAAACTATCAGTGCCTTAAGGACGCAGAGCATACATGTACGCACTGCGCCCGTGCCCCTTCTATGACGCTCACTCAGGAGCTGAGCACGCATCATAGCGGGATGGTCCCGACGGCTATCAACAGCCAGCACCCGTGGCTAATGCTGGATATCACCGATCGCAGGGATGTCCGGCATTAACCCATAAGACGCTGTGAACAAAGTTGATTGCGGCATCTAAAATGTAATAAAAACGATCAGTGGGGCTGATTGGGCTATTCCCGATTAGGGGTGGGCTTACCTGCCTTCTTACTGTTCGATCAGTGCCCCTGTGCTCCAGTCAGTCATGGCAGGCTGGAGCAATCGAGCACTGATCACACTGATCAATGCTATCGTATGGCATAGAATTTAACAGTGTGTGCAATCTAAAGATTGCATGTAATAGTCCCATGTAAAATATCTAAACAAAAAAAAACATATGTGGTTAAATATACGTGCGTAAATGTATTTTCGGTCACTTTGTATACCCTAAAAATTTTTGGAAAAGCAATCAAAAAGTCCCATCAAAACAAACAAGATCATAGTGCAAAAATTGAGCCCTCACACATCTCCATATGTGGGGGGAAAAAAAGTCATAGGGGTCAAAAGAGGACAATTTTAAACATACTAATTTTCATACAAAAAGTAATAATTTTTTAAAAGAAGTAAAAAAACATCAAACCTATACAATTGGGGTAACATTGTAATTGTATGGCCCTACAGAATCAAGATTGTGTCATTTTTACCAAAAAGTTCACTGCGTAGAAATGGAAGTCCCAAAAACTTACAAAAGGGCATTTGGTTTTCAATTTTTGTCCACAAATATATATATTTTTTGTTTTGCTGTAGATTTTGTGGTGAAATGATTGATGGTATTACAAAGTAAAATTGGTGGTGCAAAAATCAAGCCCCCATATATCTCTGTAGGTGGAAAATTGAAAGTGTTCTGATTTAAGGGGAATACCTACCAAAGAGGCAGTATATGTAGCTTCCATGATACCCATAAGTACAATGCGCCCAGCTCAGATTAAGTCCCTTTTTATTATAAGCTATGTAAACCTGCACTGTAGCATTAGCAAACAAGGGAAAGGGGTAAGGGGACATCTCGTGATGATGTTTAAGGACACAGTCTTATGTCCCTTGTAACTGGCATGTAGTTCAATGTTTCTTACATGAGCCAGATATCTAGTTTAATTTGTACATTAATAAGATAAAAAATGGTCTTTATTTAATTCTCCAACATGTTTCCACATGTATAACTTTTGGTCACTGTTATAAATGTTTGAAAGCCCTTGTAATGTAATGAATGTGTATGAAGTGTGGTGCAATGAGAATCTCGGTAAATGCAACATACAACAGGAGCAGTTTTGGTTTCTCGCCATTCTCTTGTTTGTTTTCATGTTGTCTTGGCTGGTGTAAAACTGATTGTTTCTAATAGGATTACTTAGATTTTATTTTCTAAGTAGGGACATCAGTTATACAAGTCATTTGCTTGTTCTAACAACACACTCTATGTAATGACTTAAATAACAAAGGTCAAGTAAAATGCCTTCCACCTGTTCCTCATCCTGTTCACATTGTATGGGCTTCAGTCTAAAGACTCTCATTTTTACAGAGACTGGTCATACTTTAAATAGTAGAAATTCTAAGGGTAAATAAATGATAGATCCCTCTTCCAATCTCATTTACGTGCACTAATTCCTCAGGCATTGTTGCCCACAGGAGTTAAGCAAACAGCGTAGCTTGCAGGGCTACGTCATTTGCGCAGCTCCCATTAAAGTCAATGGGGGTTAAGCCAGGTCAGGTCAGGTGTAGTGTACTGCTCTATTGGTACTCTGTCCTCGGTTCTCCTGTACTGCATTTATTGTTCTGTTCTCTATTTGTGCTATATGTGCTGTATTTCTTCTACTTGTACTATGTGCAACCTTTAAAGGGGTGTTCAGGCTATGGACATCTTATAGCCCTTTGGATAGGGGATAACATGTTTGATCGTGGGGGCCTGCTGCCGGGACCCCCCCGTGATCTCCATGCAGCACCCAGCATTAAATAAGGTTCAGGAGGAAAAAGTTACAATAAGAAAATAAACACAAGAACAAGGGGACACACTCTGATATTATTTAGGAGAAGAGAGCAATGTGAAAAAATATTATTTTTACTTAAAGAATAGTAGAAGCTTAGAACAAACCAGCAGATAAATCCAGTGTCAATTTAAACATGTCTGTGATAAACATGTATCTATCTTAAGATAAATAATAGGAAATAATGTAAGGGAAAACTTGATGGACAGGTGGCGTTTTTTACTGCTGACAGTCTTAAATTATTATTTGTTAGGGCCCATTTACACTACGTAATTTCTGATGCGAATTTTCTCTTCAATTCTGCTCGGGAATTCTGGTGTAGCAGCCTAGCTTTGTTTACAATAGTATCCTACTGCAAAGGTCACATTGCACAATTTCCTCTGTGGAAATTCCCAACCCATCAAAAGAATGAACTCGTAAATACATTGCAGTCTATGGAGACAGAGAATGTCCAAGCAATCCTCACACTGATCCAGTCGGCACCGGCATATCTCCAGGCGGGGATTCCATACTGTGAATGGGCCATTACTGTTCTCTCTACCTGGACGCGTTACTTTATTTGTACTACATGTACTTACTGGCCTATGCCAGTACTACATGTTCTGTACTACTCCATGTCTTTGCGATATGGACTTTACTGCATAAATTGTACTGCTCTAGATCTATGTGTCCTGTACTATTTTCTGTATGTTCTGTACTCTGATCTACCAGTTCCAGGATGAGCTTCTGTTGTGGCAAACAGGTGAGGATAGTCTTATTTTACTGTACAGGATCCTGTCCTCAATGAAGGAAACAATGCACCAGCTTTCACAAGCATCTTCTCAGTTTTATATGTAAAGACTTATTCTTAGCATCTAGTGACGACCGTCTATACGGTTTACGTGGCCCTTTGGTCAGGAGAGAAGTCTATGGGAACACAGGAAAGAAAAGTCCAGTGCTTTTTATTATGATCTTCTCACTACTAAATATGTCCTGAAACGAGGAAAAACAGCATGACTTTAAATGGTGTGTAATGTATACCCAGTGGGACCCCATTACTGTGCAAATTATCCGAAACCCCTTTAGAAATGGCTTGGTTCTCAGTATAGGACACAGAGGTTAGCCCAGCACTAGGGAACAAGCGTGTTTTTTAGTCTGGCATCTGACATGAAAGTGACGCCGGCAATTGGAAGCAATTTGCAGAACGTTTGATGATTCTATTAATTATGGCACCACCAAACAGTGCTTGGGAAAGTTTTGTTTTCTCGCATTCTTCTGTGATTGCTAGCAGCGAGAGCCAAATCTGAGGACTTGTTTCTCTGGGACACTCAGCAAAGACCATTGTGTTGTGTGTCTGAATAGCCTTCATCCTTCTTCGGCTCCAGCCAAGTGAATAGAAGACCTCTCTACACTAGCAGCGTTTACCTGCATACATGATTGCAGAATGCTCTCTGGCATCCAGACAAGGGTGATCTTGGATTGATTTTGTGAGCACTGCTTGCCAGGAGTTATGTGTTTAATACAACTTTGAATAAGTGATGATCTGTATGACTCCTACTGTAAAATTCTTTATAATATTAAAAAAGAAAATGTTTTAAGTATTAGAAATTTTGATTCCCACTGATTATAATGGGGTATGTTTTTTTTTTTTTTAGAGGAGTAAATAAAGCATTCGCTAATTTTTATCCTGCTGTACTGCCATTGTTTTACAACGACCGGTCTACTGCCGGGACATAATGGCAGTGTGAAAGTAGCTTTAAAGGGGTACTCCGGCCCTAAGACATCTTATCCCCTATCCAAAGGATAGGGGATAAGATGTCTGATTGTGGGGGTGCCACCGTTGGGGACCCCGCAATCTCTCATGAAGCACCCCGCTATCATCACCCTCACGGAGCAAAGATCCTATCAACACTGGTTTAAGGAACAGGATTTTTGGTGTGTCCCAACATTGTAACATGTTCATTACTGTCAAGTGATAGCTGTTGTGGAGCTAAAGGCGTGCTCTTGTCCTCTGTGTGTTTGTACACATAGAGATAGGCAGGATATTGCATTTCTTTCTTTGTGACACAAACCCCTCTGAATTTAATCCGCTAACAAAATAAAGTAATTGTTCAGCGGAAACAAAAAAAATCTATTAATGTTTTCTCTGACTGAGCGGCACAGCCAGGACTTAATTAATGGCAGATATTTTTTCACTGTGTATTCAAGCCCGCGCAGTCATTGTTCAGCAGAGATTAAACCGTAATGTAAGTTAAACAAGACTTCCATCTAAAAATACCCGTCAGCTCCAGCTATTAAGTAGCCAATGTCGTCTTCAGTGACAGATCTATTTCCCTTCATTTCCTTGCTCTCAAGGAACGTCAGGCATGTATCGTGTAACGCAAGAATTCCACGGAGAGAGATGGAAGTCAGATTGGGCTGTGTCTGGCTCTTGGGCACTGGCTTTTAGGAGCTTGGTCTCAGTCAGCCCACAGACGTTCTGGCACCATGGAGAAAAGAGAGCGTTCAGTACCGTTTTGTCAGGCTGTGATGCCATTCACTTGGTGAGAAGCAGGAGCTGTGGGATTGGGTTAATGTGCATTGATTGAATGGACCACTTTGGAAATAACATGGGTTACATTGTATCCTCATGTACACAATTAGAAGCTTTGTAAAATCTCTTTCCTTACTGGGTCCTGTATATTAATTTCTGATGCTCATTTTAGAGAGATGAGTTTTCATTGAGTAAAATGATAGGAGACCTTGATTTATACATCAGTTTTCAATGACCATAAGAAAGCCATATGTGCAAAGGCAATATTCACATAATTGATAAGCAGTGGGGTATCTTGGCCTTGTCAGATCTGCATTTCCTCTGTTGGGTAGAATGGTATACCCTGCTCCACTGTTCTGTCTGTTAGGGTCACAAAGAGTAAATGTAATGATCACATTATATGTCAGGGAGATCTGTTACAAAATATTCTTTGTGGATCCTGTAAATACTGACCTTATGGTGCCAGTGCCAACGGAGGATGACCCAACAACTTACCATGACCATAATATCTTTATGAACTCGAGTTCTGAATTGATAATATGCCATCTGCACCTTTTAGAAATAATCCTTGTTGGCTAAAACCAATAAGAATAAAACAAATGTTTTCTAGAAAAAATACAAAATGGAAAAGTAAATATAGTAGTGGATTGTAATTTACAGTAATGATTTACGTGGGAAGATAATTGTACACATAAATATACAGTCTAAATTTTTTAGTTTTAAAAAATGTACTTAAATCCAAAATATAGTATTCATGAACATTTTGAGTATCTATAGAATAAATAGGGGAGGGTGTGGAATAAAAGACACTTATAATACAGGTTATATTGTAATAAAAAAAAATTCAAGCAGAAGAAATGGACAAATCTTTGGATTGTACCAGTATGTAGTAGATTTTTCTGCATACCATTTGAAAGTGAAGTCTAGAATTTTATTTTTCGAAGCCATAACAACCTTTAGAGACAAGTAGAAAACATAAGGAACTCTTTATTTTTTTTTAATACCGAAGGGTTAATTGTTGTTTATTTCAATACACTTCTAACACTACCAGCAAGGACAGAGGATGCCTCTACCCTTACATACAGTTACCAATACCCCCTTCACGTCTATGTAATTGAGCAAATCACCTGGGTTCGTAGACCTCCTGTCTCCAGCAAATCGTGAGCATCGGAATCTTTTGTCATGTTCTGGAATAGGAATGCCTATCAGAGTTTCAGTATGAGGGCAGTGAGGCTGATAAAGTGTATGAGATAAGGTTATGTGACACCAAAGGTTTCAGCTGACTGCAGCACCAGGTACACTTCTTGGGTTCTGTCTTCTTCTATCGGAAAGAGAAGAGCTTGGGTCCAAGACTGTTGCTCCTTGACCCAACATCTCTGCAATTCTAGACACTTGCTGCGTCTTCTCGTCTGTCTGTTGATAGCACAACCAAGGAGCGAGGAAGAAGCAAAGAATTTAGATGAATGATATTAAAAGGAATATGAGAACGTAGCACAAACAACCAACCCCTCTTAAGAAAAATGCCATTAGCCCTGAAATGTCTTTTTACTTTATACCAAACATCTATCTATTATAATTACTTGTAATAGAAGTAACTGGAATAGGTTATGACCATAAAGGAGGCATTATTGTACTTTACAAGGGAATGTATAATTTGCGAAAAATGCTAAGCAGAGGGTAGCACCTTGGTTTTAGTTACTTATTTTATATACAGATTTAGTGTATATAGTTTATGTTGTCATTTGTTTTTGAATTTGCAAGCCCTTAAAGGGGTACTCCGCCCGAGACATCTTATCCCCTATCCAATGGATAGGGGATTAGATGTCTGATCGTGGGGGTCCTGTCGCTGGGGACCCCCGCGATCTCTGCTGCGGCACCCCAGACTTCGCTCCATGTCGGATGACTGGCAATGCGGGGAAGAAGCTCATGACATCACGGCCACGCCCCCTCAATGTAAGTCTATGGTCTACTTGCATTGAGGGGGGCATGGCCTGGACATCACAATCCTCCGGTGCTGCACCCACCACTCTAAATGAATGCCAGGTGCAGCAGGGAGATCGTGGATGTTTCCAGCCGCTGGACTCCCGCGATCAGACATCTTGTCCGCTATCGTTTGGATAGGGGATAAGATATCTAGGGGCGGAGTACCCCTTTAAGGTTATACATTTGAGTTTTGCTGATAATGCACATTTCCTTTAAGCCAACTGTATGTTCCAGCTTGCACAACGGATTAAAATCTAAGGTGGCTGAACCTCAAATTTCTGCTGCAGATCAGGAGTAAATTCACACTAGAACAGTAGGACTAATTCTTGTCATTTCCATCTGAAATAAGCCACTCTGGAAATTTTCCATTGCATGTGAACAGGGTTGCTGAAACACTATTCCCATATGTTGAATTTCACACAGGTTTTGGGGAAGAATTGGAAAAAAATATATAATAATAATGTGAACATGGCTTTAGATACATAACTGAAAATTTCGCCACTTTGTTAAAAAATGACATTACTTATCTTCTCCTGACCTTTTGTTACAGCTGGTATTTTGGTATGTTCACGTGTTGATAAACTCGCAGTGGATTAACCGCAGTGGGAAATCCGCTGCAAGTTTTCTTACCATTCACTTCAATGGGTGTGCAGGAAATTTGCAGATTGCCAGCAGACCAATTGAAGTGAATGGTAGGGAAACTTGCAGCGGGAAACCAGCTATGAGTTATTAAACACATGTATACTCTCTAATGTACAGTGTCTGTTGTAATCTGTAGGTAAAAGCAATATTTTGACAGTTTTTGGGAGTAATTTACCAGGCATAACACTTACTGTACATAGGACTTAATTCTGCTTTTATTTTGTTTCAGATGGTCTTAAGCCAGAAACAAAGCAAGTTCTTGGAGGTTCCTCAAAAAAGAAGACCAAAGCAGGTAAAGGAGACGCAGAACTGGCCAAGGAAGAAGAAAGTCGAGCAGACAGTCAACCTATACTCATCACATTGGCCTTCAAAAGATACGTGTTTGACCCACAGAAGAAGATGATTCAGTCTTGATTCCTGATCTGGTGACATTTAAAATATTCACTTGAGCATTTCTGGCCCTGACAGGACTGTATGTAAACGTAAATTCATATAAATTTTTATCTGAAATAATTATTTTTAGGATATATATTGTCAAAAACATATGTATATCGACAGATAGATATACATTATATGATTCCTTTAATCAGGCAGTGACCAAATGCAGGATTACATTGAAAAAAAAAAGACTGTTCTAGATAGGAAGGTATGCAGCCTAATAAAGATGAGTGTACAACCCAAGAAGACAACTGCAGCATGTAAGGGAGGATCCTGTGACTGTCCACATCATTGGTTGCATGCCGATTCGTTCACCTTGCTGGACTATAAGGCGATGTTTACACACTGGCGTGTGGATTCTGTTTCTAAATTTTCATTTTCATGTCCTGTATCCAGTAGTGAGCGGGATATTGTATATCTTATTTGCATAGTGTAGAAAAATCCTCTTACAAATACATGTTAGATTTGCCATAGGCAAAGCCCAAATGTGTGAATATACCCTGAAGTCCTTGTGGATTTCACCATATTAATGGGGGAGAGAGATAAGTTAAGGCCGGGGGTGAAAGAAATGAGTTAATGCCAGTGGGGGAGAGAGATGAATTTTGCCAGGCCCATGTGGTGCAGCTTTTATAACTGGGGATTCACAGGATCAGACTGATCAATATCCAGCTTGTCCCATTTGTGCTATGCCTAACAGTTTGTTTCCATATACATTGAAAGGGATATCCAGCAATAGAAAAACAGAGTTAATTATTTAAAAAAAACAGCTCTACACCTGTCTCCAGGTTGTTTGTGATTTTGCAGCTCAGTTCCATTGAAGTAAATGGAGCCAAGTTGTAATACCACACCCAACCGTAGGATAATTTAACAAAGCTTGTATATCAGTTTTCTGTTATATAAAAGTAGCTTATTTTTGCACATGCCTCATATGCACAAAAAATGTTGCTTTTTCCCCCTTGAACACCACTTTTGCCACTTGGGCAGGGCTTAGTAAGAGTGGCTGTGGTTTTCATTAACAGGGTGGATTTACTATAACTTGCATAAGTGTGCCAGAAATACTGATACAGTTCATGCATCTGTCGCTTAATACATTTGGCACAGTTCACTCTGGCAGAGATTGACTTAAAAGGCTACTCTGCCCCTAGACATCTTATCTCCTATCCAAAGGATAGGAGATAAGATGTCTGATCGCGGGGGTCCCATGGCTGGGGACCCCTGCGATCTCCCTACTGCGCCCGGTGTTTGTTTAGAGTGTCGGGTGCAGCGCTGGAGGCTCGTTATGTCACGGCCACACACCCTCAATGCAAGTCTTTTGGGGGGGGGGGGGGGGCGCGTGATGGCCGCCACACCCCCTCCCATAGACTTGCATTGAGGGGGCGTGCCCGTGACGTCACGAGCCTCCTCCCCGCATCGCCATTCATCCGGCACAGAGTGAAGTTCGCTCCATGCACCGGATGTCTGGGGTGCCGCAGCCAAGATCGCGGGGTCCCCAACGGCGAGACCCCCACGATCAGGGGCGCTTTAAGGCTGACATATAAAACATCAGTAAATTCCCCTTTAATGTTTTCGTGGATTAGCTCACAATTAGGCCTCATCAGTAATAACAGATCAGTGGTTTCATGGTTGTTACAATGGTATGTGCAGCCATACACCTGAATTATGCAACATTGGGATCTATTTGTGAAAAGGATTCCTATGTAAAATGATTCCAATCATTGCAAGTATCTTGTGCCCAAGAAGTGAAAAATATAGAAATTGGGTTTAAATGAGGGCAACTTGTTTGGCTGCTCTTACACGGTGCAGTTTTTGCTGCAGCTTTGAAGCCAAAACCAGGGGTGGATCATAATGAATTACATAATATACAAAACCTATTCTATTTCTTCTTTTTTGTCACTTTGAATCCATTCCACACCAGCAGAGGATTTAAAAAAAAACTGTAGAAGTAGCATCTGTTCTTTATATTATCTAATTCATTATGATCCATACCTGCCTTATGTCTATGGGCAGTTTTATTGAATGCCAGATTAATAGAATTGTATTAATAATTTTATTATAATTGGATTATTATGCTTTCTTAAATACAATATAAAAAGAAATTGTGCTTACCAAAGATGAATTGTTTAAACTTGCATGCTTTACTCCTATCAGAGGCAGAAATAGTTTTAGGCTTAAAGGGGTTTTCTGGAATAAAAATAAATAAATAAAAACTTTATTCCAAATCCTCAGTTCAGGTATATTCTCACCATTGAATCCTCAGAAAATGATGTATAATTTTTTCATCAAGATAAACAGTATGACAACCACAAAGTAAAGTCTTAATGTACACCAGTGTTCTCAGTTCACTATAACTCATCAGAGCTGGTTTCCACTCCTTAAGTCCACCATGCAGACAAGTCATAAATGTGCATCACATGTTAAAGGGGTACTTCACTGGCCAGCGTTCGGAAGTAAATGTTCCGAACGCTGTTTTCATACTGCGGGGGTCGGCCACGCCCCTTGTGACATCATGATCACGCCCCCTCAATGCAAGTCTATGGGAGGGGGCGTGAAGTACCCCTTTAATGGTATTCCAAAAGAAGTTAAAGGGGTATTCCAGGCCAAAACCTTTTTTCATATATCAACTGGCTCCGGAAAGTTAAGCAGATTTGTAAATTACTTCTATTAAAAAATGTTAATCCTTCCAATAGTTATTAGCTTCTGAAGTTGAGTTGTTGTTTTCTGTCTAACTGCTCTCTGATGACTCACGTCCCGGGAGCTGTGCAGTTCCTATGGGGATATTCTCCCATCATGCACAGCTCCCGGGACGTGACATCATCATTGAGCAGTTAGACAGAAAACTTCAGAAGCTAATAACTATTGGAAGGTTTAAGATTTTTTAATCTAAAAATTTACAAATGTGTTTAACTTTCCGGAGCCAGTTGATATATATAAAAAAAAGGTTTTGCCTGGAATACCCCTTTAAATACAACAATCTAACATTTATTATATCTTATATCTGTACCTGACTATACTAAACATGACACAATGGTCACTTGTTGCCTAAATAAACAAAAATGTGTTTATTGTAGTTAAATTACTTTTATTTCCTATTTCTCTTTCAACCCTAGCACTCTTCTATGCCTGTATCCTTTATAGAAAGGGTATGAAGTTTTACGAAGTTGGTTAGTTTATTGTACAATCAAATCTCAAAACTGTCAATACTTTTTATGACAGACAGGCATGTAGTTTAATGAACATACAGTCCAGTGGTAATGGAGGTACTATGCAAACTATCCCTACTCCTAACATGTTTTCCGCTTGTGCAACTTGATATATGGAGGTGTCTGGCATTCAGCATTTCTGTGTTTGGTCCTTTGTTGTTAACCTTTCCAACAACTACGATATATGGAATCCACCCAGTAGCAGAGATACAGCCTAAACAACCACTGTCACATCTTCAGCTATGTACAAAACAAACACCTTGAGACTAAACAACACATACATCGCACCATGTCCTCTAAAGAAGAGCTGTCTAGCCTGCACGCGACCTCTTTGAAGATCCCTCATCTGTTGTGCTGGAGATACGTGACATTTAGTAGCTCTCTGTAGTGACGATACAAGGGATCTGTAACCATGTACCGAAGTGTCACCAACCTCCCCATGTTCCCAGCTGGAGAAAAAAGCAATGCATCTATTCACCCAAATCGTGAGTTCAGCCTTGGTAATGGATTGTTTGGATAAAAAATAAAATCTTTATATTTAGATACCATGCAGCAAAATGTTTATAGGCCTTGTCTACTACTGCGACAAACAACTTAAGTATTCGTGATTAGAAATTCCCAACTGTATCTTCTATGCAGGTCCATAAACAAACCCTGTGTGTAATATGATCCTGCAGTTCTGCTATTTTACCGCTTTGCCACCTCTTTCTAACCTATGTCATTGAAACCTGGTTTTTGCTGGAACAATAAATATTCAGAATTAACGTATCCAAAGGGCATAAATACAAGATTCACTTAAAGCGGTTGTCTATTCTACTTTAAAATTTTATTTCAAAAGTCAGCAGCGGGGCAGCTAGGGATGTAAGATAACTAACTATGCCAAAGCCACTATTTCAGGTCCAGTAATGAAGCTTAGTCTATACTTACCTTGATGACGCACTGTCCCATCTCTCCTCGTGACCTTCTAAAACGTCTGCTGCCAATTTGGATTGGGAATTTTATAGTCAATAATTTTAAACCCCTAGCTGTCCACTGCATACTTTTCAAATAAGCACAAAATATGCGATGTTAAGGGCTCCATTACAATAGTCAATCAGCGCTCATTTGGCAAGCCTATTACTTGGCTTGATAATTGTTCACGGAGGACCACATGAATGATCGCTGTATTGTTTATGTGGCCTTTTCTTGCCATTACTGTTTGGATGCATGTCCGCTATTATTATTATCTATTGTATTAGCGCTGGGCGGTATACTGGTTCATACTGAATACCAGTGTGTTTTTTCTTTACAATATGAATTTTTCACATATCACAATACCGTTTCCATAGCAACCATCTCCAATGCGTGATAGCATAGAGAAACGTCCGGCCACACAGCGTCTCTGGGAAGTGTAGTCCGAGGCACACTGAACTGACTGTGAGGAGCTTGGAGGGGACTAAAACTCCCGGCGGGCATGTGACTTCCGGGCGGGCACGGAAACTCGAGCAGAACTGCGGAGGCATGGAGGAGAGCTACTGGGCGGCCTGACCTAGACCCTGACTACCATGGTGAGGACCCCCGACCACCGGGAAACTCGAGCAGAACTGCAGAGACATGGAGGAGAGTTACCGAGCGGCCTGACCGAGACCCCGGGTACCATGGTGAGGACCCTTGATCACCTGACACTATACTGAGGACCCCCCAAAATACCGTTAAATACCGTGAGACCGCGGGCGCCAACAAAACAAGCTAGGACTGCTCGGAAATGTGCCATTTCAAAAGAAGGCAATGCATTTCTGAGATTCTGCTTAATGAATACCACAAAATAATATTCTGTTCCATATTGAAAGATTAATATTGTAAGTCCATGTAATTTCTGGTCCTTATTGAAGGATTTATATTGTAAGTCCGTGCCGTCATGGAAAATATTTGATTAGCCACCTACAGTGGCACAATGGGAGTGTATGGGTGCCGCAGTACAGAATCCATGCACATCTGCCTGAACACTTATATTGTAGTTCTATGTTGGCCTACAGATCATCAGACTTTCTGAATTATTCAGATTAAAGGCAAAGTAAATTTTCTGTAAATGGTTTTAGTATAAATGTATACTAATAGTTGTGTGGAAACATTTTCTGTGAAGTCTGGAAGCAAAGTGTGGCTGGTCTGACATATAGGTGATATGAGGTAGGTATTGTCCGCATTGCCGCATGTCAGCAGCTGAAAAATATGCTTCCTGTTTTTCAATAGTTACAGAAGAAAATCTGATACATTGAGAAAAATCCTTAAATCTCTTCAGTTGCAGAATGTTTCTGAGCACTTTACATGTCTATCTGTAAATGTTATTCGTAGCTGGTTCATATTAAGCCTTTTGTATTTTATGTTTAGTTTTCTTTTAAACTTATTTTTGGACGGAGTTCCCTTACAAAAAAAATGCATATTTGAGCAAAGATTGGAATCCGTACAATGAAGCCTTACTTCCTCCTCACTGAAAATTGGTTGAAGGCTGTTTTACTGTATCTTGTAAAATGCAAGTAGGTTAAAAAAAAGTTAAATCTGCTAAACCCATAGAGCAGCATGCATGAGGCAGTGGGGTTAAGGGAGTCATGTGTGCTCTGCATTGTCTGGTGTGAATTATCGCAGCCCTTTTAAAATAATACAGTGCTATCATAATATCACACTAAAACCAACAAACGTAGCTAAAACTTACAGAACACTTCACCAGATGCTACTAAAGTCCTTTTTGTAATGTTATCTTTTAGACGGTTCTTCTGCCAATGGTGACTCTTCAATCTTCCATGTATGTCCAATCCTGCCCGCTCCCACAACATGTATGTCCAATCCCACCTGCTCCTACAACATGTGTGTGTCCAGTCCCGCCCTCTCCTGCAACACGTGTGTCCAGTCCTGCCTGCCCCAACAACATGTGTGTCCAATCCTATCCGCTCCTACAATGTGTGTGTCCAATCCTATACACTCCTACAACATGTATGTCCAATCCCACCTGCTCCTACAACATGTGTGTCCAGTCCCGCCCTCTCCTGCAACATGTGTGTCCAGTCCTGCCTGTCCCAACATGTGTGTCCAATCCTATCCGCTCCTAAAATGTGTGTGTCCAATCCTATACACTCCTACAACATGTATGTCCAATCCCACCTGCTCCTACAACATGTGTGTCCAGTCCCGCCCTCTCCTGCAACATGTGTGTCCAGTCCTGCCTGCCCCAACAACATGTGTGTCCAATCCTATCCGCTCCTACAATGTGTGTGTCCAATCCTATACACTCCTACGTGTGTGTCCAATCCTATACGCTGCGGCGATCCCGAACAGCTCCCTGAGCTAACCAGCAGTGCTTTAGTTTCACTTTAGATGCAGCTTCCAACTTTGAATGCCGCATCTAAAGGGTTAATAGCGTGCGGCACCGTGATCACCGTTGTTAGAGGCCGGGCCCGACCCGCTATGACGCGGGGCCACAACATGGCCCCGCGTTATAGAAAGAGAGGGGGCTGAGGGTATATAGGTACGCCCTTCGTCCCCAAGGAGTTAAAGGGGTATTCCAGTTAAAAACAATATATTTCATATTAACTGGCTCCAGAAAGTTAAACAGATTTGTCAATTACTTTTAAACTATTAAAAAATACTATTAAATTATACTATTAAAAAATCTTTATCCTATCAGCTGCTGAAGTTAAGTTGTTCTTTTCTGTCTGACAACAGTGCTCTCTGCTGACACTTCTGTCTGTCTCAGGAACTGTCCAGAGTAGGAGCAAATCCCCATAGCTGCTTTGGGGATTTTCTCCTACATTGGGCAGTTCCTGAGACAGACAGGAACTGTCTGTACCTCTTTCTGTTTGTTAAGCATAAGACTATTCCTTGTCAATGACCCCTTTTTGGGAGAGTTTCCGCTTTAATGTTTGCCTGACCCCTCCATGAAATACATGAGTAGAAAACAAACTGGTGCACAGTGAATTCACTTCCACAGAATATTTGCACTTCTATTACGGAGTGCAATGTCGTAAATAAATCTCTTAGTTCTTTCTGCATTCTTATTAACATAATAGAAAAAGGACTTAACCCCTTGTGAATGGAGACAGATGTTGTTTAATCCTTGGACATATTTAACACAAGTGGATAATTTCAGAGGCAGCGAGAATTGGTTTAGCAGCCAAATTATGCTACATTTTCTGCAATTTTGCTCCTTAAATTGTTTAAATCCATTTTCATGTAGCCCCGTCTGGATGAGGTCTGTTTCCTCCCGGTGCAGCCAGCAACGAAGATGAAATATAACCAGAGTTTACATAATTGGTAACTAAATCCAGTCATTTAACGCCCCATAGTATCGGTAACACAGCTCCTCATCCAGGGCTATGGCTTTTTCTGTACATCACACTTTATAATGTTCTTTCCATATGAAATACTGAAAAGGGAACTGGTCTTGCAGGTGCCGGTATTATAAACAATCCACTCAATGTGGTTCCTATGAGGCCTGCAGTAATAGTGAAGGGTCAGGATTCAGATTTAGACGGGAAGGGGGTGCTCAAAGCCATGATTTAATTTACCGAATAATCGACTCTGTATTTATATCCTGTCCTCGGATGTAACATGAAGAAGCGATCAAAGCCCCAAATTACTACGGGAAGGTGTCACAAGACCAGGTTGGTCGCTTGCTATCTACATTTCCTATTACCTACTCATGTTGAAGCAAAAGCAATGGACCAGCTGGTGTTTTGTGGACTGAGAAGACACGTTGTGAAGAAAGGTGCCCTGATGGTGCACAGAACATATGCTGGTGTTTCCCAACCAGGGCGCTTCAAGCTGTTACAAAACTACGACTCCCAGCATGCCCGGACAGCCTTCGGCTGTCCTGGCATGCTGGGAGTTGTAGTTTTGCACCCTCGTTGGGAAACACTGACCTATGCCATGGACCGAGGTCGCAAGATCTGTGTGGTACCCGTTGTGCTGCCACAGAGAGGCACCAGCTCCAAGTGCATTGACAGAATGGCCCTCATTTACTATTGCAAACCTGACATGTTTTGTCGGGTTGTGCGCCAGATTTTGTCGCAGTGCACCAGAAATTCTGTCTGCGCCATATTTTGCGCCAGAATTTGAGCCAGACTTGACATGGGTTGGGTTGACATGACGTTTTCTCCTATACGGGAGTGCATACGGCAGGGTGGAGCTGAAACTTAGTGCTCCCGTATGCCTTTCTATGCGCTCCCGTATGTAATTCATTTCAATGAGCCAGCTGGAGGGAAACGTTCGGTCCAGTCGGCTCATTTTTGCACTGTATGCGATTTTTCCCCGGACCTAAAACTGTGGTCAACCACGGTTTTAGGTCCGGTTGTAAAAGTGCATACGGCCCAAAAATGAGCCGACCGAACGTTTCCCTCCAGCCGGCTCATTGAAATTAATTACATACGGGAGCACAAAGTTTCAGCTCCCCCCTGCCGTATGCACTCCCGTATAGGAGAAAACGTCATGTGAACCCAGACTAACTCTCCATTTTACTAAGAAAACCTGAAAAAAGGCCGTGGCCACCGGGAAAGGGGCGTGGTCTCCAAAAAGGGGCATGTTCCTGGCATTTTTACAAAAAAACAACATATTTACTAAGGTTTCCACATAAAATGTGGTGGATTTCAGCTGAGAAAAACCCGACAGATCAGAGCATGTGTAAAAAAAGCAAAGTGTAGGGAAAGTGGAAAAGGTAGGGAAACCTTTAGTAAATACCGTGGAAAATTAATTGTAGGGAATTAAAACCCACAAAGAAACCTACACTCCACTCTTAGTAAATGAGGGCCACTATTTTTTTATTTAAATGTACCGTGGCTTCCATTGCCTGCGACCACCGTAGGCGCCACAAGGGGTTAAAATGTATTGTCTGCCTTAACCTATCAGTCCTAGAATCTGATGAGGAATTTTAGCTGGATGAAGCAGAGATTTTTCTCCTCTGTGCTATGCCTTGCATCTCCCCACAACTGACCTCCTCCAACTCCTACTCTCAGTTTCTTTTAAAGATCCAGGATTTATAACCGCTGGCATGACTCTCAACGCCATGTTTATAAGATTTTTTTTTTCCTCTTTTACTTAGTCTCTTTAAAGACAGTATATTATTCTTGGCTTCTAATATTCTAGTCAAGCGTCTGTCCTGTGAAAACAAGATCTCTTGGCAGCTGTGAAGGATTCTACTATATGCTGTCATGATTTTATTATTTACATTTCATTCTGTACTTCCAGACCCGGTTGTCACTGTACTACATGGAATTATGTGTTTTCTCAATACACTTCTCTGCACAATACCTAAAACAGAATACAACTTTTTTGACTATAAAGCTGAATATTTAAGCTTATTACTGCAGGGAATAATATATTTAAAATAATTTAGTATTGCCGCCATGCTGTGTTTCATTCTACTGCTCTTTTGTCATGTTAGGAGAAAGCTGCTTTACTACAGACCTGATTGACAGTTCCAAAAATTCACTCTTCAGAACTTCCCTCTTTTGGAACGGAGACTACAAAGGTGGGAAAAAATAGGGCATGTGCCGAATTTAAAATGTGTTTTAGACATTTTTGCACCTTTTCTGACAGTTTTGAAAAGTGTATAGAACACAGGGTGTAGCTAAGAGCAAGGCACAACGTATTTATGAAAAGGATGCCTGCCATAAGGTGGTATACATTTTTAAAGAAGCAGTTTTGGGGTTTTGTTGCCCATATTATTTATATTAATCATCCCCAGTCCTACAGTGGCATCTGTTTTATCCCAGCACTGTTGCATCCACACATTTTTTAGTTTAACTAGGTTAAGTGACCACCAGACTAACCCACATAAAATCATAGTACTTAATGTGTCACAGGAAGTACTCTGGCCTCATTCAGCTGACTTCCTGTGAACTACAGGATGACATCATCACCTATCAGAACTCTTCTGAGAGCTAACAGACCTATCCCCACTCCTCCCAGCTCTGTATACTACTGTTTAATCAATTGTGCAAATTATGGTAAAAACATGTCATATATCTTACAATTTTGGGAAAAAAATCACAATTTATATCATGGGCCGCTAAGTGTGTATAGAGAGGGCTTAGGACTTGAGCAGTTTTATACCCGGTGGCACCAGGCTGCTTAAGAGGGCTGCTACTAATATTCATCACAAAGCACTCTCCAATGCTCACTATTACCTGTTAAAATACCTTTGCTTTTGAATGATAGCTCATACATTGGGTATCTTTGTACTGACAAAGATATTTTACCGCAATGTAAATGATGTTCAAATAAATAAAATCTCATCTCGCAAAATTTAAAAGTAAATTGTATGGTAAAATGAAGGATGATATTACAAAGTACAATTGATGCCTGGGTTTAAAGCTTTCCTGTAGTGACAATGGAAATTCACAATCCTTTTTTCCATCAGCTAAGTTCACAAGCAATTGACCAATCTGACCAGAATTTGCCTTTGCAGGTTCAAGCAGCCGATCATAAAATTATGTATTGTATGGGAGAGTTTTCTGGGCATGTTCTGTAACCTGTGCAGAGGGAAATGTGCAGGGAGGGGAAGACTGAGCTCTGGCCATCACTTATTGTGAATGCTGAAAAGTGATCTTTACAAAACAGAACGTAATAGCTTAATACTAGGCCTAATGGCCAGAATGAAAACTGCACAATTTCTGGATTTTTTTTTTATAGTATACATAGTAAAATAGAAAATTAGAAAGGTATCACCAACAAAAAATGTTTAATAAAAAAAACTATTTAAACAATAGGTAATATTCTAATTACACATTCCCTTTTAAGCGTCATCTAAGTAGCATACGTCTTAGAAATCTTTCATCTGTCAATAATCCTTACAGGGTCTGGGGAAGGAACCATCAATAATTCTTTTATTTTTGTACAATTAAGAATTTAATCTATGGGATGTGTTGTCCCCTAAGCACAGTACTCGGTCCTTTCAGCTATGACTACTACGAGTTTTCATGTCAACTGTAACTCTGGTCCAACGTTACTTTACCACCGTCTAACTTCTGTGGCTGGTAGCAAAGGCTGTGATTGACAGCTTCCCTAGATTTCAGTTGCTAATGAAGCAGAAATAAGATAAGACTTATCAGTAAATGTTCTCTGAGTGGAGACTTTGATGAGAACATGGTCTGGTGTTAATGTACTTTTGAGAGATAGCACAAAATATTATCAAGTATAGAAATGTTTGCAGCAAACCGATTGTTAACTGGAAAACCCAGCATCCTGTGTGCGACTTTTACAGCATCCTATGGGGGAAACCATTACCTGTGTTGCACTCGGAACTGACATTATTTGAATTGTATACAGTGAATCACGAGAACACAATTAACCCATTAATGAGCTAGAAACTCTTAAGGCCAATGTGGTCCTGCAAAAAAGGGCATCCTATGACATTTGCTAGATGCAGTGGTCCAATGATGTATGTAGTCATCTTATCTGCTCTACTGCAAGCCGTCATCCCCCTATGTTATTACTTGTTTAGGCATTCAAATATTAAATGGAAAGTAATTGATAGAAGTTAAACGTTGCACTCACAACAAAAACATGCAGATACTCTTTCAATTCACTCTTTATTGCTGGATGCTGTACATAACGGCAGAAGGGAAGGGAGGAAAGGGGCATCAGCTCTGCGGAGCTGACTGAGTGCCACAGGCCGTTTCACAGGAAGTCTGCTTGATCACGCTACTCTGTTGGACTCTCTTACCGATGAGGTATCTGCGGTATAGATGACTCAAGGGAAGTGCGACGGAACCTGCCGTGAAGGTTTAGGTGAAGTATCATGTAGAGCGTAGAGGTGTAAGTGAAGTACTACTTAAGGTGTAGGACGGAAAAGAACACGGGACTGCTGCTCCGTGGCCCGGGACGTACTTCAATCAAATGTTTATAGTGGGCGACTAAATTTTTTGTTGGCTATGGTAAAGTCACTAAGCGTCACGGTATAGAAACAAGGAAGAAATTATTTCTACTATGAGAAACTAGGTAAGGATGGTAAAAATCATGAATGTCAGTGGAAGGTAAAGTCATGAATGGGATTAGAAGAGGAAGGCATAAACGGCTTGTGCGTTGGCATGTTGATAATAGACACACAGAAAACAAGTGAGCAATGTAATCGCATAATTTAGGACCTGTAAGGAAAAAATGTTAGAGGAAGAAAAAACGCAAAGGCAAAAAAAAAAAGGGGGGAGGGGGAATAAAGACAATCTTTTGGAAATACAAACAGGTAAATTCAGAGGAATACATTCAGTTCATTTTTTTTCTTTTTCATTTAAACCAAGACCATCTGTGACCATCAACTCGGAGATCCATACAGCTTCTTTTTGACAAAAAAATAATCTCTTTAGTTCTTCCTGGGGTACGGTTGAGGACGCATTCAATCCCCAAGAATTTCAGACAATTAGAGTCCCCAGAATGAGTCTCATGGACGTGTTGGGCTAACTTTGGTACTCCGGTACCGAATCGGGAAAGCCGTAGATGTTCTCTGAATCTGATGAACAGAGCCCGAATGGTGGACCCCACATAAAACAGACCGCAAGGCCACAGGATGACATAAATTACAAAGTCCGTCCTGCAGGTATTCAAGTTTTTTACATGTATAGTCGTACCTCCAATTCGGTAATTTATTCCTGTTACGGAAGGAACAGTGTCCGCATTTAAAATTGCCGGTTGGAGCAGAGGAGGTGAGCGCCAGTCTTCTTTAAGAGCATTTGAAGAGAACATACTTCTCACTAAGTGATCTTTGATGGTCTTGTTTTTTTTGGTAAGCAAACAAAGATTTATTTTTGGCTACAGCATGGACGTCTGAATCTTTTTTTAGCAAATGCCAATGCTTTGAGAGAGTTTTTTTTCACCAAAGGAAACATTTTACAAAATCAGAAAGAGAAAATGAAATGCTTATGCTTTTCTGATGTGGCATTTGTCTTCTTTCTGTTTAATATAGAAGAACGTGATTTCTCATTGATGCGCCGCATTGCTTTTTCAGTCACATGTTTCGGGTATCGTCTTTTATCGAGATGGTTTATTAGTTGATCTGCTTGCTCCTAGAAGACCAAAGGATCACTGTTTATTTTCTTGAGCCATAATAGCTGGCTGTAAGGTATGTACTGGGTGAAAGCTGTCATGATGCAGATACAGATACATAGTGGGGAGGAAGGTTTCCTGTTACCTTTGGTCTGTATCTGACTATTCTTCAGTGATACTAGGACATCCAGAAAGGTTATCGCCTTATGTTGGAAAGAGGATGTAAAGTGCATGTTCATTTTATTGATGCTGTTTAGATCGGTGACAAAGGAGTTGAACATATCTTCAGTGTCATTCCAAATGACAAAATTATCGTCCACATATCTGCGATAAAATGTAATGGCTCTTACATACTTATTAGTTGGGGAGTAGATGTATTTGGCCACTAACATGGCTAGATAGATGTTAGCAAGGGTGCAGAAGACTGGTGTCCCCATGGCAGCCCCCATGCACTGCCTATACAAAGTCCCGTCAAATTGGAAGTAAGTATTGCCTAACACAAAGGCTATAGCATTGGTCACAACATTTCAGTATGAAAATGATTTTCCGGCTGCTATTAAAAATTCTCTCACAGCATCAACCCCCATGTCTTGAGGGATCCGAGCGTATAAAGACTCCACGTCTATAGTTCCACCGTCTTCCTTAATGTAGTGCCGTTTTCCACTTGTTGTCTTAGGAATGTTCTCAAGTTTGATAGGACTTTCTGTGTGGGGTCATGGGCAATCTTCACATATGTTTTTATGTCGGACAGCTGTCTATGAGCTTCCTCTAGGTATTGCTGTTTTGAGAGAATTACAGAGAATTACTATATTGTTGCCTTTATCGGCTTTTTTTTATGACTATGTCATGTCTTTTTTTCAGCCACTGTAATGCTCTTGTTTCTTTTGCTGTCAAGTTTTGTGGTGGACTGGGGTATAGAAGAGCTTTCATATCTCTGGTCACAGCATCTCTGACCTTCTCAAGGTTACTTCCACTCATAAGTGGGGGTGAGAACCTAGATTTTGTTTCCTCCTTTGAAAGCCTCCAAGCACAGTGGCTCTTCCCTAAATGTTCCCAGGTCAGGATCTTGTAAGCTAAGGAGTAGTGCGAGATCTGAGGTGTCTGTGGGGCTATTAGCAAAATGTGAACTAAAGCCTAATGAGCCTAATACAGCGGGTGCTCTCCCTCTTTTCTTTGTTCTATAGGAGTATTGCTGTTTAGGGACATTTTATGTAAGTTAATTTTCCTTTATGCTTTTGTGTAAATCTATCTCAAAGTTAGACCAATCAAAGGGTGAAGAAATGCAATAGTTTAATCCTTTATTAAGCAATGACACACAAGACTCGTCTAGAGGAATTTTGGCCAAGTTGATAACTGTGTTGTTGTCTATGTTCTCCAAGTTACTGTTTTCCTTTTGGTCCCTGTTTTTGTTCCTCTTGCGCTTCTTTCCCCCTCTACGGACTGTCCTTCTAAAGGGACTTCTGCTGCACTGGTAGTGGGTCTAGTTTCCTGTCTTACTGAGGATTGTTTTTTAGTGGGTGCAGGTTTAGGATTCTTTTTCTCATCTGAGGAATTAGAGTCAGATTTGGTAGTCCAGTAATCCCTGCTAACCCTCTTTTTTTCTTTGTGCAAATGGTTTTCTTCTTTGAGTCTTAAAGGGGTATTCCAGGACATTTTCCTTTTTATCAACTGGCTCCAGAAAGTTAAACAGATTTGTGAATTACTTCTATTAAAAAATCTTAATCCTTCCAATAATTGTCAGCTGCTGAAGTTGAGTTGTTCATTTCTGTCTGGCAACAATGCTCTCTGCTGACATCTCTGATTGTCTTGGGAACTGCACAGAGTAGAAGAGGTTTGCTATGGGAATTTGCTTCTACTCTGGACAGTTCCCGAGACAGTTATCATCAGAGAGCACTTGGACAGAAAAGAACAACTCAACTTCAGCAGCTCATAAGTACTGAAAGGATTAAGATCTTTTAATAGAAGTCATTTACAAATCTGTTTAACTTTCCGGAGCCAGTTGATATATAAAAAGAAAATTGTTTCCTGGATAACCCCTTTAACTGTGGTCTTCCAAGTAAAGATTTTATTATGTTCAAAGTCAAGGCAATCTCTGAGGAATTTATCCCTTTTTCTTTTTTTAAAGGGGTACTCCGGTGGAAAACTTTATTTATTTTTTTTTAATTTTTTTTTATCAACTGGTGCCAGAAAGTTAAACAGATTTGTAAATTACTTCTATTAAAAAATCTTAATCCTTCCAGTACTTATTAGCTTCTGAATACTACAGAGGAAATTCTTTTATTTTTGGAACACAGTGCTCTCTGCTAACATCGTGACCACAGTGCTCTCTGCTGACATCTCTGTCCATTTTAGTAACTGTCCAGAGCAGCATGTGTTTGCTATGGGGATTTTCTCCTACTCTGGACAGTTCTTTAAATGGACAGAGGTGTCAGCAGAGAGCACTGTGGTCATGATGGTTTCCAAAAAGAAAACCATTTCCTCTGTAGTATTCAGCAGCTAATAAGTACTGGAAAGATTAAGATTTACAAAACTGTTTAACTTTCTGGCACCAGTTGATAAAAAAAAAATTAAAATTAAAAAAAGTTTTCCACCGGAGTACCCCTTTAAGGTCCTTTTGCAAGGTAACAAGCTTGTCATCAATTTTCTGCAATAGTTGTTTTAATGCCATGTCCGATAATCATGATTCCAATTCAACTTTTATTTTTGCCAGCCATTAAATGGAGTTTTCTTCATAAAGGTCATTGACTGGAAAGCTTGGGTGTATTGTGCACCCTTCCCCCCCCCCCCCCCCCCATCAAACACTTATCAAACATATCTTTGATTGTAATAAGCTACTGACATTATATGTACTAAATAATTGTAGAGTCAATTTTGTTCAATACAGTCTTTAACTTGCTCTACCTATACAGATCGCGTTAAAGGGGTATTCCCATCTTAATAGTTATCCAAGTACTTAGAACTGAGAAATGTTTGGTTGCCAGCAGAGAAAGGTTGTCACCCGGAGAAGCCACTTGTCCCTGACTGTTATAGAGCTTACTGGTTGGAGAATAGGTGGGAGCACCTTTTTAGTGTGATTTTCTTTTGTTGTTTGCGGGTGACTTTTAGGTCAATTTTAGGTAAATTTTAGGTCAAAAGAAAAAAATGGGCTCTAATGGAAGCTGCAAGCATTAGCTAAAATAAGCCCACAACTTCCTACTGCGGGTACAAGACTTGCAATTTCAATTTTGTGGTTCTTAAAAGTCACATTTGTTGCGTTGTATGCATTATTTGCCTATTACAATGCCCCCCCCCCCCCCCCCCCCCCAGAATTAAAGAGAGGCCAAGACAAGTTTATTTTTATTAATAATGTCAGATTTATTTTAAGAGGCGGTGGGGGAATAGATTGGCGCACTGCTATATTTGTACATCTCCACTCGAGGAACACTGTCATATTAAGGAGCAAAAACATTCTACTGGAAATTAAGCATGTATCCGAATTCTTTTTGCAATCCAAAGGCACCAAGTTATTTCTGGATTTTAAGAATCTGATAAGTTACAGACTGAGGAGTTTGTGTGTCAAGGTAATTTTAACATCTCCTACAGATAGCAACTATGAAGATGAGGTTGTCAATCGCTGATAGAGGTTAGAAACCCTTCCTGGAAGGGATTGGTCATGGTTTTGATTCTGTCTGGAATATGTATGTTCTTTTTTTAAGGAGGTCCTTCACCCAAATTTATTTTGAAGGAAAATCTTATTAACACTTTAACCTGAAATAAACGACAAGACACATTGGCTGCCAGGCTGCATTTCTGCCAATGTGTACCATTAAGTTGTGCCAATTTAAGACAGCAAAAATGGTTGCACAGGCTTTACAATACAAACATACTTAGCAATTCATATGTTAAGTAGTCAAATTCTACTATTAAAAATGTTTCCAGTCTTTTGGCCCATTCTACAGCATCGGGCAAAAATGGGACCAACAACCTCTTTTTGCCCATTCCTTCTGAGTTAGCATCTGCTGCTTCCCTCTATAGTACATGCAGGCTAGTGGTAATCTGACGTTATGGTAACATCCATTGCCTTGATTGGTGCTGTAATAAGCCCCATAACTTTCTAGCCACTGAAGATAACATCCATTGGAAATTTTCTTGGTCAGCAGTTCTCGCGGCCAAGCCCTTATTACCTTGGATGTTCACCTTGGGGAACTATATTTTAAGCAGTATGGAAGGATGGCTTACATCCAATGGCATTTGTGAGTGTAGACATTTAAAAGATGGTATGCCCTGCCTAAATGACTGGGCCCAACAGGGAAGACTAGGGCACCATGCCTCTAGTAAAACCATATACATGAAGCCTGTATTATAGCACAAATATTTCTTGTGGCTCAATATAACAGAGATATAGGCACCTCTGTGTAAGAAATAATTCTAGGGGAGAATACTTCCATATTATGACATCTGTGTTAGGGATTTATATGTGCATGAGCCCTAATGCTGATGACAAGGTGCTTTAAAAGAGATATACCCTAGTAACATGTCCCCTTTAACTAGTCTTTGATCCTTTGGGTCATGTGGCCATGCTACTTGTAAACTAGAGTGTAAACCCGTCTATCGTCAATTGTTACATCTGCCCAATCTTTTTTCATTGCAATGTCATATGAATTAAAGAAACTGTCTTTAAAGGGGTACTCCAGCGCTTAGATAGGGGATAAGGATAGGGGATAAGTTGCCTGATCGCGGGGTTCCCGCCGCTGGGGACCCCTGTGATCTTGCACGCCGCACCCCGTTAAAATCAGTTCCCAGATGCGTGTTCACACCCCCCCCCATAGGCTTGCATTGAGGGGGCGGAGCATGACATCACACGGGGCGGAGCCTTGATGTCACAACACTACGGCCCCGTGATCGACAGTAATTAGACCCGGAGTGAACGCGCTCCGGGGACTGATTTTAACGGGCTGCGGCGTGCAAGATCACAGGGGTCCCCAGTGGCGGGACCCCCGCAATCAGGCATCTTATCCCCTATCCTTTGGATAGGGGATAAGATGTCTAAGCGTCGGAGTACCCCTTTAAACTAAAACTAGCAGGTTGTCTTATTCTGCGGCATTCTAACTTTCTCCATTAATTGCCAGGTAACAATTAGTTAACTTCACTTTCTCCCTCAGTGATTCAGTACTAATTAAAATCATCATTCTTTTAATACAACATGATGTTTGGACGGTCAAATCCATTTTTTTTTCTTCCTCTTTTAAGTTGGCGTAATGACAAAGCGGGAAGCAAATTCTTGTTAGCGCATAATTACAATGATGAAAGGGAGAATTTTAATTAAGACAATTCCCTTACACATCCAGCATTCAAATCTGCTATCAAACATCCCCACCTCATCCCTCTTCTTGTCCCTGGAGCTGTCTAGATTATATTACAATATTTAGATTGCAAGCTCTTCTGATGGATGTCTCTGTTGTCCAAACAATGTCGGTAAATCTGTATTTTCTGGATGACTGATGCATATTAGGTAGGACAGAATTAATATAACTGTACATGATTATTAGAACCTCACATTGCTAGCAATGCAAAAGGATGTATGATCAAGACAACATTTTCGGCTGCTTTCATTGCAAAGAAATATCACTTTTTAATGGCATTTTTTCCAACAACATTACAGTCAAATATAAAACACAACACATAAAGACCATTTTGGTTTGTGGCATTTGTGTGACATTTGGTGGTAATGTTTCATTGCATGGTTGGTTTGTGTATGTTTTCTTTTATCTATTTGCTTCTCTGTATTACTTAAAAAACACCAGGGAAATCTCATGTAGAAAGTGATGCTAAAAATAAAACCCCAAAAACGTCATACAGAAACCAAATGTTACATTTACTGACAATGCTTTTATAAAACAGACAAAAATATACAATTCCTATTTATTATCCCCTGTTTCCCCTAAAATAAACCCTACCCCGAAAGTAAGCCCTAGCAGGATTATCAGGGTGGGCTGCAATATAAGCCCTACCCCGAAAATAAGACCTAGGCCAGGGGTAATCAACTGGCAGACAACGGTCCAGATCCGGACCGCGGCCGCCAGTAATGCCCGGAGACTTCCCAAACCCATCCCCCCCCCCCCTCCCCTTGGCTGGTCCCACGGCAAGTTACCGTAATTGACCTGGGGCAGGGACTCTGTCGCTTTAAAACGTCACGGACGTGTCCCTACCCCGGGCTGCTAAGCAACAGAAGGAGATCCCGCCACCGCTGACAGCTGCAGCTTCCGTACAGTACAAGTTGCGGACGCTACCGTATGAAGGTAGGGAAGTGCTGGTTTCCGCTGGGGATGAAATGTGTACCGTAGTTTATTATGGCAGAGGGGTGGGGGGCAATGTAGGAGTGTGGAGGACGACGGGGGAAGGGGAGGATGGGGGGCTGTAGCAGTGTGGAGGATGGGGGGCTATAGGAGTGTGGAGGATGGGAGCTGTAGGAGTGTGGAGGATGGGGGGCTGTAGCAGTGTGGAAGATGGGGGGCTGTAGCAGTGTGGAAGATGGGGGGGTGCTGCATCCTCCACACTGCTACAGCCCCCCATCCTCCACACTGCTACAGCCCCCAATGTTGTTCAAGGTACATACCGTAAATAAATAAGCCCTACCCTGAAAATAAGCCCTAGTGTGTTTTTTTGTGACTAAAATTTATATAAGACCCGGTCTTATTTTCGGAGAAACACAGTATTAACATATCTAAACTATATTTAAACAAAAAAAGCTAATTTGCAATTGCTTATTCCACATTAAAATAACATTATCTATCCTACATGGTGAACAACATCCAATGCCAGAACTGTTTTTTGTCACCTCCCCCCAAGAAGATGGATTAAAAATGAATCAAAAATGAATCAAAAAGTTATATAAACGGATCCCAATAAAAAAAATGACCGGATGATGAAATTTGGCAACACAAAGCCATTCTGAAGTTTACATAAAAAAGTAAGCATTAAAAATATATAAATTTGGTATCACTTTAATTGTACTGACATACTGTCAAAAACTGAACATCGTGTAAACAAAGCCCACCCATTTTTTCTTTTGGTACATAGATATATATATATATATATATATATATATATATATATATATATATATATATATATATTAAGGATTTTTTGGGGACCTTAAAACATTACTTTTATTAATATATTTATTAAATATTGCACTTACAACAATAGTGATTACATAAAGTGACAGAACTGTTCTATTACCAGTCTGTTTAATGTCCTTGTACTGTTTTGCACCGTTCCACACTGAATTTAAGGAATGGTATATTGGTATTTTTTGGGCTGTAGGTGCTCATGAGTCACTTAATAATAGTGCATATTCTTTATCTTGGCCAGTCTTAGTGTATTGTACAATGTCCCAAGGAAATACACACAATCGTTTGAAGTTATGGAATATACACATTACACAAGATCCCTGATGAATCATTGTGGAGGAAACGCGGAGGATCTACATTTTTCATATGTGGATGATGTCCAGAGGCTGCAAAAAAGGATGCCCCCCAAAGAAGAGAGCTAAGGGAAAAGATTCACATGTTATAACTGTCTGCAAGTAAAGTGCAATGTGAATAAGGGTGAACACAAACAAGAGCAAATGGTGGAATAACAAATGTGAACAATGAGATTTACAGTGCAAAATACAGGACATTGTGCAATTTTTGTGTATTCACCTAAGCAAGACGGTGCAATTTAGTGCTATGTGTGGGAAATAGTGCAAGTCATAAAGAAACATCTGAATACTGAGCCATACGAACATATACAAGTAAAATACTCATACGCACATACAGCAGAAAACTTAGGGCATTTCCTTGGGACATTGTGCAATACACTAAGACTGGCCAGGATAAAGAATATGCACTATTATTAAGTGACTCATGAGCACATACAGCCCAAAAAATACCATTGAAAAACTTCAATTCAGTGTGGAACGGTGCAAAACAGTACAAGGACTTTAAACAGACTGGCAATAGAACAGTACTGTCACTTTATGTAATCACTATTGTTGTAAGTGCAATATTTTATAAAAAATCTTTTAAGGTCCCCAAAAAATCCTTTTTTTCTACACTGTTTAAATAGGGAGACCTATATATCAGTTGTGCTAAGAACTACTAATAGAAACAGGATATATATATATATATATATATATATATATATATATATATATATATATATAGTCATCCAAGTAAATGGATAGCGTCGTTGCTATGCGCTGCACAGCTGCACAAATGCTTTGTGCATTTTGCACAAGATGGGTGAATAAACACAGCCATTAATTCATTCCGGAGTGCCGCTTCTTCACTTGTCTTGATAGATAGACCACACTGCTCTCTACTGACACCTCTGTCCATGTCAGGAACTGTCCAGAGCAGGAGAGGTGTGCTATAGGAATTTGTTCCTGCTCTGGAGAGTTCCTGATATGGACAGAGGTGTCAGCAGAGAGCACTGTGGACAGACAGAAAAGAAATTCAAAAAGAAAAGAACTTCCTCTGTATTATACAGCAACTACTTGAAGGATTAATATTTTTTAAATAGAAATCATTTACAAATCTGTTTACCTTTCTGGTACCAGTTGACAAAGAAAAAAAAAAATTCTAACGGAGTACCCCTTTAAGGCTGTGTTTCTCAACCAGTGTGCCAACAGCTGTTGCAAAACTACAACTCTCAGCATGCCTGGACAATTTATATAGTTTTATTGTTGTGAACATTAAAATGTACTTTTAACAACTTAAAGAGAGCCTGTCAACTGGTTTTGGTATACTAAACCATCAGCATGTCTTTGGAGTCCCAAAACTACCGCTATTAAAGGGGTTCTCCGGTGCTTAAACATCTTATCCTTTGGATAGGGGATAAGATGCGTGATCCCGGGAGTCCCGCCGCTGGGGACCCCCGGGATCATGCACGCAGCACCCCGTTTGTAATCAGTCCCCGGAATGTGGTGTGATTACGGGTGACTACAGGGCGGCGTGTGACGTCACGCCCCGCCCCGCAATGCAAGCCTACGGGAGAGGGCGTGATAGCTATCACGCCCCCTCCCGTAGGCTTGCATTGAGCGGCGGAGCGTGACGTCACACGCCGGCGCAGGCGTGTGACGTCACACGCCGCCCTGTAGTCACCCGTAATCACACCACCTTCCGGGGACTGATTACAAACGGGGTGCCGCGTGCATGATCCCGGGGGTCCCCAGCGGCGGGACTCCCGCGATCAGGCATCTTATCCCCTATCCTTTGGATAGGGGATAAGATGTGTAAGCACCGGAGAACCCCTTTAAGCTCACTTTATCGATTAAGCATGCACGCAAGCTGGGAATGCAAGTCTGGGACTTTGATTGCAGTTACATAGCGGGACCGGACTAACTTAATAACACTAAACTGCATGAAGACATGCTGTCCCAAAACGAGCTGACCTGTTCCTTTTGAGGACCCGCCCATAACAGGAAAAAGGACTTTTGCTCAAAAGGCATTTTTTATTTTTATTGAGAATAATCTTTTTTTTGTGCTTCCATGTTACTTGATCCTCCACTTTTTTATTTTCCATTGATATGGCGATATGAGGGTTTTTTGGCATGTATTCCATTTGCCTTAATAATTTTTTTTCTGTTCAAGGGAAATTGGAAAAATCAGCAAGTCTATCGTTGTTTTTGCATCTGTTTTTCATGACACATACGATGCAGTTTAAATATACCGTATTTATCGGGGTATACCACGCACCGGCCTATAACACACACCATCATTTTACCAAGGATATTAGGGTAAAAAAAGTTTTTTACCCAAATATCCTTGGTAAAATGAGGGTGCGTGTGTTTGCATGTGTATACCCCGATACACTGTTTCTGACAACGCAGAAGCCCCCAGGAAAGGCAGGGGGAGAGAGGCTGTCGCTGCCCGCTTCTCTCCCCCTGCCTTTCCTGGGTCTATAGCCCTGCTGCCGCCGCTTCTCTCCCGCTGGCTGTCTGCGCCGGCAATGGGGCAGCGACGCCGATAGCCAGGGGGAGAGAAGGGGCAGCGGCACCCATTGCCGGCACCGCTGCCTCATTGCCTCCCCCATTGTATAATTACCTGTTGCCGGGGTCGGGTCCGCGCTGCTACAGGCCTCCGGTGTGCGTCCCCTGCGTCGTTGCTATGCGCTGCACAGCGCGGCGCAATGACTAGTGATGTCATTGCGTCTCACAGTGCATAGCAACGACGCAGGGGACGCACACCGGAGGCCTGAAGCAGCGCGGACCCGACCCCCGGTAACAGGTAATTATACAACCGGGGATGGGGGAGGCAACGGGGCAGCAGCGTCGGTAATGGGTGCCGCTGCCCCTTCTCTCCCCCTGTCTGTCGGCGCCGCTGCCCCATTGCCGGCGCAGATAGCCAGCCGGAGAGAAGTGGCGGCAACAGGGCTCTAGACCCCAGGAAAGTCAGGGGCAGAGAAGCCGGCAGCGACGGCAGGTCTCTGCACCTGCAAAGCCGCTGCAGTTCATTGATTTAAAGCGCCCGCTTTAAATAATTGAACTTCAGCGGCTTATCAGCGTATAACACGCACATAGACTTTAGGCTAAAAATGTTAGCCTAAAAAGTGCATGTTATACGCCGATAAATACAGTAGTTATCTTTTCTTTATTTCTAGAGATGGTTACAATTGCTGCAGTACCAGAAATCAATTTATTTTTGCTATTAGCGAAAAAAAATTATAAATAAATACATATATATATATATATATATATATATATATATATATATATATATATATATAAATGGATGTAGGCAGCACACCAAAATGGGTGAAAAAATAAGTGCTTTTATTCCAAGGAAGATTGACAACGTTTCAGCGATCTCTCACCGCCATTTTCAAGTGGGAGAGATGAGATCGCGTGGGTGAGAGATCGCTGAAACGTTGTCAATCTTCCTTGGAATAAAAGCACCTATTTTTTCACCCATTTTGGTGTGCTGCCTACATCCATTTATATCTAAAGAGGGCCGGAGCACCGAGGTTCAAGGGCTTGCACCCAATCACCTGGATACAAGGAGGTGCTGCTTTATATGATAATTGTTATATATATATATACATACATACATACAGTGGGGATCAAAAGTTTGGGCACCCCAGGTAAAAATTTGTATTAATGTGCATAAAGAAGCCAAGGAAAGATGGAAAAATCTCCAAAAGGCATCAAATTACAGATTAGACATTCTTATAATATGTCAACAAAAGTTAGATTTTATTTCCATCATTTACACTTTCAAAATAACAGAAAACAAAAAAATGGCGTCTGCAAAAGATTGGGCACCCTGTAGCGTTAATATCTTGTACTGCCCCCTTTGGCAAGTATCACAGCTTGTAAACACTTTTTGTTGCCAGCCAAGAGTCTTTCAATTCTTGTTTGAAGTATCTTTGCCCATTCTTTCTTACAAAAGTCTTCCAGTTCTTTGAGATCTCTGATCTGTCTGTCACGCACTGCTCTTTTAAGGTCTATCCATAGATTTTCAATTATGTTGAGGTCAGGAGATTGTGAAGGCCATGGCAAAACCTTTAGTTTACGCCTCTTTATATAATCCCCCGTGGATTTTGAGGTGTGTTTAGGATTATTATCCATTTGTAGAAGCCATCCTCTCTTTAACTTCAGCTTTTTCACAGATGGCATCAAATTAGCATCCAAAATTTGCTGAAATTTTATTGAATCCATTTTTCCTTCTACTCGTGAGATGTTCCCTGTGCCACTGGCTGCAATACAACCCCAAAGCATGATTGATCCACCCCCATGCTTAACAGTTGGACAGAGGTTCTTTTCATTAAATTCTGTTCCCCTTCTTCTCCAAACGTACCTTTGCTCATTCCGGCCAAAAAGTTCAATTTCAACCTCATCGGTCCACAGAACTTGTTTCCAAAATGCATCAGGCTTATCTATATGTTCATTTGCAAAGTTGAAACGCTGATTTTTGTGGTGAGGACGTAGAAGAGGTTTTCTTCTGATGACTCTTCCATGAAGACCATATTTGTACAAGTATCTCTTTATAGTGGAATAGTGTACCACAACTCCAGTGTCTGCCAGATCTTTCTGGAGGGATTGTGCAGTCAAAAGTGGGTTTTGAATTGTTTTCTCACAATCCTGCGAGCTGTTCTGTCTGATATTTTTCTTGGTCTTCCAGATCTTGCTTTAACTTCCACTGTTCCTGTGGACTGCCGTTTCTGAATTACATTCAGAACAGAGGATATTGACATCTGAAAACATTTTGCTATCTTCTTATAGCCTTCTCCAGCTTTGTGAGCGTCAACTATTTTCAGTTTCAGGTTTCTAGACAACTGCTTAGAAGAACCCATGGTGCTGATTGTTGGGGCAAGGTCAGATGAGTCTGGGCATTTAAAATCTTTGAGATTGACATCACCTGGTCTTCCCAGATGATTGAGAACAATCCATGACACTGGCAGGTCTCAGCTTTGCAAAGGGGGCAGTACAAGATATTAACTCTGCAGGGTGCCCAAACTTTTGCAGACGCCATTTTTTTGTTTTCTGTTATTTTGAAAGTGTAAATGATGGAAATAAAATCTAACTTTTGTTGACATATTATAAGAATGTCTAATCTGTAATTTGATGCCTTTTGGAGATTTTTCCATCTTTCCTTGGCTTCTTTATGCACATTAATACAAATTTTTACCTGGGGTGCCCAAACTTTTGATCCCCACTGTGTGTGTGTATATATATATATATATATATATATATATATATATATATATATATATATAATATATGGTTTTTGTTGAGGAGGTACTTTTATTTAGAGACTTCATTTATTTTTACATTTTATTGATACACTTTCCTTTTTTTACCACTATGAAGCTAGAAGATGTGATCAAACTTAGTGTTTCTTACTTTACTTTGTATACCCGAGCACTACTGCCTGTCATTGTAAAACTGGGCCTATTGCCATGATAACTTATCTTGTGATTTCATAGCCAACACCCACTTCTGATAGCCGAGGCACAGCTCAGGTACCCGTGCTATCCTGAACATCTATTTACAGAGAGGACACCCCAATTTAGATGTAATAGTACATCCAAATGCAGGAAGGGGTTAAAGTCTATAACAGTGGTCTCCAACCTGCGGACCTCCAGATGTTGCAAAACTACAACTCCCAGCATGCCCGGACAGCCTTTGGCTGTCCGGGCATGCTGGGAGTTGTAGTTTTGCAACATCTGGAGGTCCGCAGGTTGGAGACCACTGGTCTATAAGAACCATGGGTGGGATTGTCCAAGGGTGGTGCAGGTGAACGATTTGTCTACACCTGTAATTTGTGTGGGGGTAATGTGTACGTCAAATTTATTAAACGGAATGTGATAAATATGGGGCTAGTACACATTTTTTTTTTTATTACACTTTAGTTACACACCACTTTGTATGGTTCCCTCTCTGCGACTTTTTAATCCGTAGCGACAAAATGTGTGACTTTTAGGCCACAGACAGGTTTTAAAGGGGTACTCCGGTGAAAAACTTGTTTTTTTTTAAATCAACTGGTGCCAGAAAGTTAAACAGATTTGTAAATTACTTCTATTAAAAAATCTTAATTCTTCCTGTACTTATTAGCTGCTGAATACTACAGTGGAAATTATTTTCCGTTTGAAACACAGAACTGTCTGCTGACATCACGAGCACAGTGCTCTCTGCTGACATCTCTGTCCATTTTAGGAACTGTCCAGAGTAAAAGGAAATCCCCATAGCAAACATATGCTGTTCTGGACAGTTGCTAAAATGGACAGAGATGTCAGCAGAGAGCACTTTGCTCGTGATTCAGCAGAGAGCTCTGTGTTTCAAAAAGAAAAGAATTTCCGCTGTAGTATTCAGCAGCTAATAAGTAGAGGAAGGATTAAGATTTTTTAATAGAAGTAATTTACAAATCTGTTTAACTTTGTGGCACCAGTTGATTTAAAAAAAAGTTTTTCACCGGAGTACCCTTGGGCTGGTGTAGAATTGTGACCAATTGTGCATCAAATCGTACTTGATGAATTCATTCCCACTGCAAAAAGTTAACCAGGCTATAGCATAGCTACACAATTTTTAAAAAGCTTCTGAAGCAAAAGTTATGAAAACTGAGACAAATCAACACCACAAAAACAGGGTAAATCTGTGATAAATTTGCCCCATTGTCTTTAAAGTCCATAATAGCTTAGGGGAAGATTTATCAAAACATTTGCAAAAGGCAGCAGAAGCCGTAATCCATAGCATCCAATGAGATTGCTTTTTAAAAATGAATAAAAAAAAAAAAGTGGCGGAAATGTAACTCTTCAGCCGGAATCCACCAGACATATGGTAGCTGTCATTGGAATCGTGCTTATGTCTGCAGCAGATTGATGCAATTCAGAACAGCGCAAATCCGCTGAAGAACTTTAGCAAGGAAAGTTTTATCAAAACCTGTGCAGAAGAAAAGTTGACCAGTTGCCCATAACCCCCAATGAGATTGCTTCTTTTATCTTTAACCCCTTCAGGACCACAGGTTTTTCCGTTTTTGCACTTTCGTTTTTTCCTCTTCACCTTCTAAAAATCATAACGCTTTCAATTTTGCACATAAAATTCCATATGATGGCTTATTTTTTGCGCCACCAATTCTACTTTGCAGCGACATTAGTCATTTTACCCAAAAATCCACGGCGAAACAGAAAAAAAATTTATTGTGCGATAAAATTGAAGAAAAAATTGCATTTTGTAACTTTTGGGGGCTTCCTTTTCTACGCAGTGCATTTTTTGGTAAAAATAACACCTTATCTTTATTCTGTAGGTCCATATGGTTAAAATGATACCCTACTTATTAGGTTGGATATTGTGGTACTTCGGTAAAAAAATAATACATCGCCGCGTCTGAAGGGTTAACAGCGCGTGGTACAACGATCGATGCCGCGCGATGTTAGCCCAGGGTCCCGGCTATGATTAGCAGCCGGGACCGATCCGGTGTGATGCGGGGTCACGGGGTGACTCCGTTTTAAACACCGGGATCGGGCGTACAGGTACGCCCTACATCCTTAAGAGGTTACAAAGGCCTCTGAAAAAAGAAAGAAGCAATCTGATTGGTTGCTACGGGCAACTGGTCAACTTCTTCTACACTTCCTTTACACAAATTTTGATAACTCTCCCCCCATAGTCTTTCTTATGTGTTCTTTTCATATAAGACAGGAAAAAACGTATTTCCTCTGTCTGTGAGTTGCATCGGGTGAGTACAGTACAAGTGCTGTTTTCTCAGCACAGGTCAGGGGAACTTCTTGGACTGAACAGTTCACTGCAATTCTCTACAGGATATCCTCATTTTGCTTTAATGGAAAGGAAATTAATGAAACATACTGTGCCTGGGGCACTGAATCCTATACATTAATATTACCCCATCTCGTTTCGCTATGTGCTTTTGTTTTCACTGTCTGAACCTAACATTGCCAAAATATGTATAAATGTGGGGGGTGAATGCTTTCGGTGAACTCAGTAATTGTATATGTGTGTCTACGGAGGTAGATTCAGTAAGGTCTGTTACTCAATAAATGGAGTTGTGGTATTTAGATTCTTGTCCTATGCTTCGCTTAAAGTAAGAGGCTTCCTGTCGTAGTCAATATGGAATTTATTCTAAGTATATGAACTACTAAATTGTTCAATGTTACCTGTGCATGTCTTTATAACTACAGGACTTCTTCCCAAACGGGATGTAAAAGTAAAGCATCACTGAATGGAAACACATTGTCATTCCCTATCTCCTTACAGCATGGGAAGCTTAGAGTTAAATGGGCACTGTCAGGTTTAAAAACCTTTTTATTTGTTGTACATCTTGGCAAAACATCAATACATTAATTAAAACATTTCTAATACAGTCATAGCCGTAAATGTTGGCACCCCTGAAATTTTTCAAGAAAATGAAGTATTTCTCACAGAAAAGGATTGCAGTAACACATGTTTTGCTATACACATGTTTATTCCCTTTGTGCGTATTGGAACTAAACCAAAAAAGGGAGGAAAAAAAGCAAATTGGACATAATGTCCCACCAAACTCCAAAAATGGTCTGGACAAAATTATTGGCACCCTTAACTTAATTATTATTTGGTTACACACCCTTTGGAAAAAATAACTGAAATCAGTCGCTTCCTATAACAATCAATAAGCTTCTTACACCTCTCAGCTGGAATGTTGGACCACTCTTCCTTTGCAAACTGCTCCAGGTCTCTCTTATTGGAAGGCGCCTTTTCCCAACAGCAATTTTAAGATCTCTACACAGGTGTTCAATGGGATTTAGATCTGGATTTGTTGCCATCCACTTCTGGGTGCTTTTTGACGTATGTTTGGGGTCATTGTCCTGCTGGAAGACCCAAGATCTTGGACGCAAACCCAGCTTTCTGACACTGGGCTGTACAGTGTGACCCAAAATCCATTGGTAATCCTCAGATTTCATGATGCCTTGCACACATTCAAGGTACCTAGTGCCAGAGGCAGAAAAACAACCCCAAAACATCATTGAACCTCCACCATATTTCACTGTAGGTACTGTGTTCTTTTCTTTGTAGGCCTCATTCTATTTTTGGTAAACAGTAGAACGATGTGCTTTACCAAAAAGCTCTATCTTGGTCTCATCTGTCCACAAGATGTTTTCCTAGAAGGATTTTGGCTTACTCAAGTTCATTTTGGCAAAATGTAGTCTTGCTTTTTTATGTCTCTGTGTCAGCAGTGGGGTCCTCCTGGGTCTCCTGCCATAGTGTTTAATTTCATTTAAATGTCGACGCATAGTTTGTGCTGACACTGATGCTCCCGGAGCCTGCAGGACAGCTTCTGTATCTTTGTAACTTGTTTGGGGCTGCTTATCCACCATCTGGACTATCCTGCGTTGACATTTTTCATAAATTTTTCTCTTCTGTCCACACCCAGGGAGATTAGCTACAGTGCCATGGGTTGCAAACTTCTTGATAACGTTGCGCACTGCGGACAAAGGCAAATCTAGATCTCTGGAGAGGTTGTTGATATTTTTCCACAATTTGTTCTCAAGTCCTCAGACAGTTCTCTTCTCCTCTTTCTGTTGTCCATGCTTAGCGTGGCACACACAGACACACAATGCAAAG
Organism: Hyla sarda; assembly: GCF_029499605.1. Taxonomy (NCBI): domain Eukaryota; kingdom Metazoa; phylum Chordata; class Amphibia; order Anura; family Hylidae; genus Hyla; species Hyla sarda. The sequence continues at coordinate 119,650,343 of NC_079194.1, read as the reverse complement.
ACTAAGGGAACTTCTCTCCTTTTTATCTGCTTTTAGGTGGGATTTTTTATATTGCCCACACCTGTTACTTGCCTCAGGTGAGTTTAAAGGAACATCACATGCTTGAATCAATCTTATTTTTCCACAATTTTGAAAGGGTGCCAATAATTTTGTCCAGACCATTTTTGGAGTTTGGTGTGACATTATGTCCAATTAGCTTTTTTTCCTCCCTTTTTTGGTTTAGTTCTGATACACACAAAGGGAATAAACATGTGTATAGCAAAACATGTGTTACTGCAATCCTTTTCTGTGTGATATACTTCATTTTCTTGAAAAATTTCAGGGGTGCCAACATTTCCGGCCATAACTGTATACTTCATAAAGAAATGTTATCTCCTTTTTATAGGAATCCTGGCTTATAAATAAAGACCACTAGGGGGGGGGCTCTACCATCCAAAACACACTCCTGTCCGGTTGCAGCATCATCTTTGTCGTGGCTGAAGCACAGGCTGGGACAAAGTCCAGAAAGTAAGGGCGGGACTAGCACTCCTCTGTGCTCACTCCTGTCCTGTCCATCAGACCACTGAGGGCATTACAGAGCAGCCTGCAGTGATTGGAAGTAGAGACCCAGCACAGCAGACTCCGGGAGAAAGTCAGTGCATGGTCAGTGAGGGTGGGCTCAGTGCTTGACTCAGACACGCCCCTTCCTGAGCAGTGGATGTCAGAATAAGTGAGCTGCAGAACAGAGTGGTCTGTGAGCCAAATATTAAAGCTATATACATAGAAAAAGACACTTTCCAGTGAGTAACATATATAAGCATTCTTTTTTTCTGTGATATGACAGGTAGGCTTTAAATGCTGCACCTTACCTTAACCATCTCCATGCCATCGCTTTATCTGTATACGAATTATTGTCAAGTAAAGTTTTTGCCAAAGGCTGTCCGGGCATGCTGGGAGTTGTAGTTTTGCAACAGCTGGAGGCAAATTGGAAGCAAAAGGAATTGGAGGCAAAAGGAATTGATACAAAAGTATTAATTCCAGAATAAATACCCCTTTAATGCACTTGGAGAAACTGTGTCTTTTGTACTTTTCTACCTAAAAAATGACATTTACTGTACAGGAATCATGTTCCAAATGAGTCACAACATTCCTAAAAAAACAAACTGCTGCTCATTATTTACATAGGGGTCCTCGTCGGTGGTCACTTTCGTAGATTTACAGAGAATAAAATAATCTGTCCATCTGCATATTTTCTGTTTACTCAGTGGACTCTAATGTTTTTCTAATTACAGCTTACATTTTTTTTTTTTTGGGCTGTTCCAGATTGGTTTCAGCTCTTTCCCGTGTCTTTTTTAGAAGTGTTCTAGACTGTGGGGGAATGTCTGGTCACCTCTGTTTAAACCCTTTGATGACGCACTGCACTGTAGCCAGGGGGGTCTTGTATTTTTGTTCCAGCTCCTCGTGCAGCTAAAAATACCATTACTGTCTTAAATGGTACAAATGGAAGAATCCAGCTCACTGGAATAAGTATTGTAGAAAATCTAGAAACACCATTAGTGAGATGTGCTTAAAGGGGTACTCCAGGGGAAAACAAATGTTTTCAAAACAGCTGATGCCAGAAAGTTAAACAGATTTGTAAATGACTTCTATTTAAAAAATCGTAATCCTTCCAGTACTTAACAGCTGCTGTTTACTACAGAGGAAGTTGTGAAGTTGTTTTCTGACCACAATGCTCTCTGTTGACACCACTGTCCATGTCAGGAACTATCCAGAGTAGAAGCAAATCCCCATAGAAAACATCTCCTTCTCGGGACAGTTCCTGACACGAACAGAGGGGTCAGCAGAGAGCACAGTGGTCAGACTGGAAAAAACTTCACAACTTCCTGTGGAGCATAGAGCAGCTGATAAGTACTGGAAAAGGATTAAGATTTTTAAATATAAGTAGTTTACAAATCTGTTAAATGTTTTCAAATCAACTGGTGCGAGAAAGTTAGTTAGTACCTCTTTAATATGTTCAGCATTGTGGCAGCTATAATACAAGACTTCCTAATTCTCCAGGGAGATAATTGGAACAAGCAGATTTGATGCAGCATTTTCTTTCTCTGATCATTTACTGTTATCTGTGTATGTATAAATGCTTTGTTTTTATATTAAAGGGGTACTCCTGAGAGAAAAAATGTTTTCATGTGAACTTGTGCCATAAAAGTATACAGATTTGTAAATTGCGTCTATTTAAAAATTCAAGCCTTCCAATATCATATGTTGAGGGACCACTGTATAGTTACGTTATATAAAATCACATGATCAAAGTGTATAATGCTAATCTCATTAGTGATAAATTAAGAACAATGAGTAAAAAATACAGTGGTCCCTCAACATATGATATTAATTGGTTCCAGGAGAACCATCATATGTTGAAACCATCATATGTCGAGTACATATGTCTATGTAAAAATGGTAATTGGTTCTGGGGCCTCGGAACCATTGTATGTTGAATACATATCTCTATGGGAAACTGCTAATTGGTTCTGGGATGACCATTGTATGTGGAGTGTATGGGGAGTGTTTAACAAACCAGGGTGCCTCCAGCTGTTGCACAACTACAACTCCCTGCATGCATGTACAGCCATTGACTGTCTGGGCATGCTGAGTTATAGTTTTGCAACAGCTGGGGGCACACTGATAGGGAAACATTGATGTATGGGGTGTATTGTGTGTATATGTATTGTATGTGATGTGTGACATTGCATACAGTACTCTACAGTTCTTTAAATACCTTCAGGGGGGGGGGGGGGGACAGAATGTCCTCCATTACCATCCTGCCGACTACAGCTCTATAGGAAAGGAAGGGGAGGGCAGCCAACAGCTCATTGGATGCCTGCAGCAAGATGCTGCAGGCTATTGGCTATGGCTGCACTGGGGGGGGGGGGGGGGGGCTTACACAGAGCTCACAGTGGAAGCCTGCGTGAGTTAGCAGGACAGCATGTGAGTAACAGGAGGCAGAACGGGGCACACGGGGCACATTATACAACTATCTGTCAGTTACTGAAGTTGTCAGCGCTGTCAGATAGCTGTTTGTACAATGGCCCCGACACACAGCAGCATCATATGTCGATGCTGCCTTCAACATACGATGGGCTCTGAGAGGCCATCATATGTTGAAATGATCATATGTCGAGGCCATTATAAGTCGGGGGGTCACTGTAATAGTAAATGAAAAGACAATCATAGACGATCGGGACACTGCACGTATTACAGTCTGTATGTCGGGAACGAGGCTTGAGCCGCACACAGTGTACCGTGTGGACCAGAACTAACAGTGTAGCAAAAGAGAGGATACAATTAGAATTACTGTAAAAATTAGGAAGATCATAATCAAAATGGGATATTATTCCCGAATTTACACACCTGATCATATAAGGTACACAATATATGATAAATTAATATAAAACCAGAACGAGGTACGGAGCGCACCAACACCACCATGTCAGTGGTATGGATAGTAATTAGATAGGTATGACAATTAGTTAAATAAAGGAAGAATAAAAAAATAATGTAGATTTGGGCAGCTATATATACACTGCTCAAAAAAATAAAGGGAACACTAAGATAACAGATCCTAGATCTGAATGAATTAAATAATCGTATGAAATACTTTCGTCTTCACATAGTTGAATGCGCTGACAACAAAATCACACAAAAATTATCAATCGAAATCAAATTTATCAACCCATGGAGATCTGGATATGGAGTCACACTCAAAATCAAAGTGGAAAACCACACTACAGGCTGATCCAACTTTGATGTAATGTCCTTAAAACAAGTCAAAATGAGGCTCAGTAGTAGGTGTGGCCTCCACGTGCCCGTATGACCTCCCTACAATGCCTGGGCAAGCACATGGAGGACTGTGCGACCCCCCAAAGAAATGCCACCCCACACCATTACTGACCCACTGCCAAACCGGTCATGCTGGAGGATGTTGCAGGCAGCAGAACCTTCTCCACGGCGTCTCCAGACTCTGTCACGTCTGTCACATGTGCTCAGTGAACCTGCTTTCATCTCTGAAGAGCACAGGGTGCCAGTGGCAAATTTGCCAATCTTAGTGTTCTCTGGCAAATGCCAAACGTCCTGCAAGGTGTTGGGCCGTAAGCACAACCCCCACCTGTGAACGTCGGGCCCTCATACCACCCTCATGCAGTCTGTTTCTGACTGTTTGAGTGGACAGATGCACATTTGTGGCCTGCTGGAGGTCATTTTGCAGGGCTGTGGCAGTGCTCCTCCTTGCACAAAGGCGGAGGTAGCAGTCCTGCTGCTGGGTTGTTACCCTTCTACGGCCTCCTCCACGCCTCCTGATGTTCTGGCCTGTCTCCTGGTAGCGCCTCCATGCTCTGGACACTACGCTGACAGACACAGCAAACCTTGCCACAGCTCGCATTGATGTGCCATCCTGAATGAGCTGCACTACCTGAGCCACTTGTGTGGGTTGTAGACTTCGTCTCATGCTACCACTAGAATGAAAGCACTGCCAGCATTCAAAATTGACCCGAACAACAGCCAGGAAGCATAGGAACTGAGAAGTGGTCTGTGGTCACCACCTGCAGAACCACTCCTTTATTGGGGGTGTCTTGCTAATTGTCTATAATTTCCACCTGTTGTCTGTTCCATTTGCACAACAGCATGTGAAATTGATTGTCAATCAGTGTGGCTTCCTGAGTGGACAGTGTGATTTCACAGAAGTGTCATTGACTTGGAGTTACATTGTGTTGTTTAAGTGTTCCCTTTATTTTTTTTTTTTGAGCAGTGTACTAACAAAGAATATATGTACGTGGAACACGAGTCATTTACAAGTTGGCTATGGCGGACTAGCAGGAGGAGTACGTACTTGACGTAAGTGGATTACGTATTACGTATTCATTTGTTTTATATTAATTTATTATATATTTTGTATCCTATTTGATTAGGTGTGTATATTGGGGAGTAATTTCCCATTTTGACTATGATCTTTCTAAATTTTACAGTAATTCTAATGGTATCTAATGGCGGTCCATACCGTACGCTGTGTGCGGCTCCTGACATCACCGGATCTTTGGCATACAGACTGTGATACGTGCACTGTCCCGATTGTCTATGATTGTCTTTTCATTTACCATCTATTGTTATGTTTTTTTTTACTGATTGTTCTTAATATATCACTAATGAGATTAGCATTATACATTTTGATCATTTGATTTAATATATACAGTACATTTTATTTCTCTTACATAACTATACTTCCGGTTATGGCCCCTCCCGCCCTTTTTGGTGCACATTTGAATTGTATATATAAGACATGTATGCATTTGTTTTTTATGCTAATCTGATGAAGGGTATAGCACCCAAAACACGTAACTGGATTAATAAAGCTTTGAAACTTTAAATTTGATAATCACTTTCCACACTGAGTGCAGCGCCTATCAAGGGATATTTACTTTGCACACTCCTGATTCTCCTGCAGATGCTTTCCACTACCCTACGGCAGCAGCACGGTGGACTTCATCTGTTGTACACTTCATTGCAAGGGTTCCATTGACCCCCCCCCACCCCCTCCCCGGATACAGCAGCCCTTTGCCTTCTTTTGCTCTTCTTTCAGTTTTGGTTTTAGGAATCAAACCCCCATGACCATACATGATGATCTATCGTAAAAGGAATGTGTAGTCATAAAATGACCTACTGTTTATATCCATCATTTATGTTATAAATGATTAAAAAAATATTTGGATAAAAATATAAAAACGCTGCAGGAGCATTGCTTACTTGTCTTCCCCAGTTCTGAAACCACCAAAAATGTATTTGTTTTTGGGGTCTTAGTCCTGCACTTCCTGGTTGAGCAGTTGCTCAGTACCACAATTCCCAGAATGCCGTGCTTTGCATCAGCTCTTCATCACAGTGCTGCTACTCTACCTACTCAGCACTCCTGCCAGTCCCCCATCCAGAGCTGTTGCAGAACATCTCATCTCACTGTAGAGGATTTCACAATGAGATTGCAGCACCTGCTACTCATTTCCTGCCTGCTGCTCTGCCTGTGGCATTGTTCATCACATGCAACATGGCCCGATAAAGATTTATGTGTATATGACAGAGAGACGGGGATGACATCATGGGGCGGGACTAGAGATCAAAGACCATATCCAGCCACACCTACTGAGACAGCAGAGGATAATGTGTTGTCTTGGGAGAGAGGGAGGAGCCAGGACGCAGAAAACAACACCACTTGGAACATAATAGAGCTACACAACTTCCTGTCAGGGGTGAATTATGAAAAAGCACCTTGAAGTTAATACAATTTGGGATAACACTATATTAGTAAGTTATATCATAGGGGAAATATTTTTTATCTTCAGTGATTGTCTGTTTTTTTTTATAGTTTTTTTTTTTAATATCACTATTAGAGATGAGCGAACTTACAGTAAATTCGATTCGTCACGAACTTCTCAGCTCGGCGGTTGCTGACTTTTCCTGCATAAATTATTTCAGCTTTCCGGTGCTCCGGTGGGCTGGAAAAGGTGGATACAGTCCTAGGAAAGAGTCTCCTAGGACTGTATCCACCTTTTCCAGCCCACGGGAGCACCTGAAAGCTGAACTAATTTATGCAGGAAAAGTCATCAACTGCCGAGCCGAGAAGTTCATGACAAATCGAATTTACTGTAAGTTCGCTCATCTCTAATCACTATCTATGCAAAAAAAGATCTCAATCTTGCAGTTTTTACTCTGGTCCTTGAGAATTATAATAGTCTAACACTTCCTGTTCTATAGAGATCATAACTAAGACTAAAAAATACTAAACTAATTAGGACTAAAAAATACCTTTTATCCATGTTGCATCGTAAAGGTCCACGGTTTGGAGACCACTACTTTAATTTAAAAAAAAAATAGCTGTAACTCTGTAGTTACCTTTTACCTGCAGATTTCAAACATTCTCGTGGCTTGTGGAAGTCCTCTGCACATCCTTACCTTGCTGCCTCCCCTGCTTTGCTGTTTCTATCAATCGCTCCCCTCCGCAGCTGAGCCATCCAGATAATTGTCATGGTAGATCTAATGGGTAGTTTCGGAAATGAAGACGTAAGGGTTAGAGTTCTCTGAAGAAAGAACCATAAGCTTGGTCAATTTTAAAAATGAGTGACACAGTTCAAGTGGATGCACGACACCCGAGATGAATGAAGAATAGGTGGTCCAATTACATTGTAAATCATTTCATGCCAGTAATGTTTTTCTACACCGTTTCCATTTTCTACCCGCACCCAGACTAAAAGATAATCCTCTATTTTGTATGGCCGCAGCCTGATTTGTCATTAGGATGCAGCGAGTGATCCTTCCTATGTTATCCTCCAGGGTTTTCTTTACTCATTGCACAGATTTATTTGAAGTATTTTCACATTGTACAGAATCTACCTAGACGGGTTTTTTCTTCCTATCATGGAGCTGCCAATTTGATTCTAAACGTTTTTGAACTGAACGTTTTGATGGAAAGACCACAGATTGAATATTACCATATTTTGTAGAGAGGCTGGCCTTGCCTCAGGACACTGCTCTAATATATTAGTGGAAATATCTTTAATTAATTTGTGCATGAGTTCGTGTTTTCTTTAATTTTTCTCCCCGGGCTCTTGACCCAAGTATAGAAATCTGAGAGCTTTATTGGAAATGACTTTCTCAGCAGTTCTGCTCTTTTTAAGTTGAGTGTATCGCATAATGACCATAAAATGTTATACTTTATTAAGAACATATTTTAACTCTGAGTCTTCAGTTAGAGTTTAATGTGGGGAATGTTACCCTGGGTGATTGGAAGCTGTCCTCCACGCATCGACCAATCTGTCTTTATGCCAAAAGAACTTAACTAGACGGAGGTATTTGGTCTTTTCTTGTTCTTATTTACACAAAAGGGAAAATTCCTCTGGGGATATTATTTTAAATAGAACATTAAGGAACAACATCTCAGTCTATAAAAATGTTGATTGCCGTTTAAGAATAAATATATGAAATTTATAACAGTGTTTATGTTTCATGTTTACGAAAATGTCATGGTGTATTTGTTTATTTCTGCCTAGGGCTCACCTGTATGGATAGGCACATATCTTTTCAATGGCAGCAGATAGAGTTTGTAGTATTCCAAACTTATCCGGTACTGATCCTGAGTTATATCCTGTATTATATTCCAGAGCTGTACTCACTATTCTGCTGGTAGGGTCACTGTGTACATACATTACATTACTTATCCCGTACTGATCCTGAGTTATATCCTGTATTATACCCCAGAGCTGTACTCACTATTCTGCTGGTAGGGTCACTGTGTACATACATTACATTACTTATCCCGTACTGATCCTGAGTTATATCCTGTATTATACTCCAGAGCTGTACTCACTATTCTGCTGGTGAGGTCACTGTGTACATACATTACTTATCCTGTACTGATCCTGAGTTATATCCTGTATTATACCCCAGAGCTGTACTCACTATTCTGCTGGTGAGGTCACTGTGTACATACATTACATTACTTATCCGGTACTGATCCTGAGTTATATCCTGTATTATACTCCAGAGCTGTACTCACTATTCTGCTGGTGAGGTCACTGTATACATACATTACTTTACTTATCCTGTACTGATCCTGAGTTATATCCTGTATTATACCCCAGAGCTGTACTCACTATTCTGCTGGTAGGGTCACTGTGTACATACATTACATTACTTATCCCGTACTGATCCTGAGTTATATCCTGTATTATACTCCAGAGCTGTACTCACTATTCTGCTGGTGAGGTCACTGTGTACATACATTACTTATCCTGTACTGATCCTGAGTTATATCCTGTATTATACCCCAGAGCTGTACTCACTATTCTGCTGGTGAGGTCACTGTGTACATACATTACATTACTTATCCGGTACTGATCCTGAGTTATATCCTGTATTATACTCCAGAGCTGTACTCACTATTCTGCTGGTGAGGTCACTGTATACATACATTACTTTACTTATCCTGTACTGATCCTGAGTTATATCCTGTATTATACTCCAGAGCTGTACTCACTTTTCTGCTGGTGAGGTCACTGTATACATACATTACTTTACTTATCCTGTACTGATCCTGAGTTATATCCTGTATTATACTCCAGAGCTGTACTCACCATTCTGCTGGTAGGGTCACTGTGTACATACATTACATTACTTATCCGGTACTGATCCTGAGCTATATCCTGTTTTATACTCCAGAGCTGCACTCACTATTCTTCTGGTGAGGTTACTGTGTACATACATTACATTACTTATCCTGTACTGATCCTGAGTTATATCCTGTATTATACTCCAGAGCTGCACTCACTATTCTGCTGGTGAGGTCACTGTGTACATACATTACATTACTTATCCTGTAATGATCCTGAGTTATATTCTGTATTATACTCCAGAGCTGTACTCACTATTCTGCTGGTGAGGTCACTGTGTACATACATTACATTACTTATCCTGTACTGATCCTGAGTTATATCCTGTATTATACCCCAGAGCTGTACTCACTATTCTGCTCATGGGGTCACTGTGTACATACATTACTTATCCCATACTGATCCTGAGTGATATCCTGTATTATATTCCAGAGCTGTACTCACTATTCTGCTGGTGAGGTCACTGTGTACATACATTACATTATTTATCCCGTACTGATCCTGAGTGATATCCTGTATTATACTCCAGAGCTGTATTCACTATTCTGCTGGTGGGGTCACTGCGTACATACATGACATTACTTATCCTGTACTGATCCTGCGTGATATCCTGTTTTATACTCCAGAGCTGTACTCACTTTTCTGCTGGTGGAGTCACTGTGTACATACATTACATTACTTATCCTGTACTGATCCTGCGTGATATCCTGTTTTATACTCCAGAGCTGTACTCACTATTCTGCTGGTGAGGTCACTGTGTACATACATTACATTACTTATCCCGTACTGATCCTGAGTGATATCCTGTATTATACTCCAGAGCTGTATTCACTATTCTGCTGGTGGGGTCACTGCGTACATACATGACATTACTTATCCTGTACTGATCCTGCGTGATATCCTGTTTTATACTCCAGAGCTGTACTCACTATTCTGCTGGTGAGGTCACTGTGTACATACATTACATTACTTATCCTGTACTGATCCTGAGTTATATCCTGTATTATACTCCAGAGCTGTATTCACTATTCTGCTGGTGGGGTCACTGCGTACATACATGACATTACTTATCCTGTACTGATCCTGCGTGATATCCTGTTTTATACTCCAGAGCTGTACTCACTATTCTGCTGGTGGAGTCACTGTGTACATACATTACATTACTTATCCTGTACTGATCCTGCGTGATATCCTGTTTTATACTCCAGAGCTGTACTCTCTATTCTGCTGGTGAGGTCACTGTATACATACATTACATTACTTATCCTGTACTGATCCTGAGTGATATCCTGTTTTATACTCCAGAGCTGTACTCACTATTCTGCTGGTGGAGTCACTGTGTACATAAATTATGTTACTTGTTGGGGGGTGGTGTCATGGAGTGATGTCAGCGGTTATATCTGAGCACTCTGCGGTGATGTGTGGGGTCGATGTCAGTGAGGATATTAGGAGAGGACAGTGAATGACGTAAATGTAAAAAAAATTACCAAAGTCTAGAATTGCTGCTTTTTGGTCACATCATACACCATAAAAAAGTAATAAAGAGCGATCAAAAATTTCCATCTAAACTAAAATGGTTCCAATAAATACTACAGATCATGCTGCAAAAAAATGGTCCCTCATATAGTCTTGTATATGAAAAAATAAGTGTTATAGGGTTCAGAATGGGAACATGTTATGCATGGTAATTTTCTCACAAAAAGTAGTGAAATAAAACAAAACCTACATAAATTGGATATCGTAATCATATGGACCTACAAAATTATTTTCAATTTCACAAAATAATTTTGCATTTATTGTATGTGGGCGGGGCATCTATATGGGTGTGGCTTACACATGGGTGGGTGCACAGTGGGCCCCATGATCATCTATTGCCCGGGGGCCCCATGAGTTGTCAGTCCACCCCTGGGAGGCGGAGGACGGGGGTGGGGTGTTGATATGTGTGTGTATTATTTGTGTGTGTATGTATAATGTGTGTAATGGTGAAGCGGAGGCCCCTGCAGTGCGAGGGGGCCCCATCTAGGTAGGCGCCCCCAGCAGGGGCATTGCTATGAGGGCCCACCACTGCCAACCGTCTTTTTTTTTTGTGCAGCTCTCAAGGGCAACACCAGCTACCACAGCTAGCACCAACAACAGCAAACCCCTGACCTTTATGGGTAGGGTTACACGTAACTGATCCGTCGGTGATATTATATTCAGAGGGTGCAGTGTGTGGCAGTATTATATTAAGTGGGTGCAGTGAGTGGCAGTATTATATTCAGAGGTACAGTGTGTGGTAGTATTATATTCAGAGGGTGCACTGTGTGGCAGGGTTATATTCAGAGGGTGCACTGTGTGGCAGGGTTATATTCAGAGGGTGCACTGTGTGGCAGGGTTATATTCAGATGGTGCAGTGTGTGGCAGTATTATACTCAGAGGGTGCAGTGTGTGGCAGTATTATATTCAGGGGGTGCACTGTATGGCAGTCCTCACTTATTTATTTACTTAGGTCGTAAGACAGATAATTGTTTTATTTTATCTACACTATATATTGTACACTACAGTGGCATTTAAAAACAAATTACTTACATGCTCTTCATACGTCCATAGAAAATGCCCATGGATGGTGCATATCAGTATGGGTGAAGCAATTTGGTATGGGTGGGGTACATTGGCATGGGTGTGTCATTCCTTGTGGGGGAGGAGCTTAGGGGCCTCCTCATTAGGTCTCGCAGGGGCCCCCCAAATGTATTGTTAACCCACTGGATAGGCCCATGCTCCACAGTAGAGTTAGCACGCTGGCCTTGCCTCCAAACATCAGTGTCCACACAGGGCTCCCATGGAGAATACACAGCGGATTTCCTGCTGCGCAGTGTGAAATACGCTGTATATGCGCAGTGTTTGACCCTACCCTGGTTTTTAGTGAAAGTGCAGTATTTTACTCAAGTAAAAAAAAAATAAAAAATCTCTCTCTCTCTCTCTCTCTCTCTCTCTCTCTCTCTCTCTCTCTCTCTCCCTCTCTCTCTCCCTCTCCCTCTCCCTCTCCCTCTCCCTCTCCCTCTCCCTCTCTCCCTCTCCCTCTCTCCCTCTCCCTCTCCCTCTCTCCCTCTCCCTCTCCCTCTCCCTCTCCCTCTCCCTCTCCCTCTCCCTCTCCCTCTCCCTCTCCCTCTCCCTCTCCCTCTCCCTCTCCCTCTCCCTCTCCCTCTCCCTCTCCCTCTCCCTCTCCCTCCCCCTCCCCCTCCCCCTCCCCACACACACAGCATTTAGAAAAATGTTTCTTCTACATATTTACATTTACTGCACATAAGACAGTGTTTTCCAACCAGTGTGCCTCCAGATGTCCGAGCATGCTGGGAGTTGTAGTTTTGCAACAGCTGGAGGCACCCTGGTTGGGAAACACTGACATAAGGAAACAAATTAAATACATAACACATTCTCTTTAAAAAGCCCATAGGGTAACAATTTTTTTAAATTATTTTTTTCATATCAACTGGCTCCAGAAAGTAAAACAGGTTTTGTAAATTACTTCTATTAAAAAAAATCTTAATCCTACCAGTACTTACCAGCTGCTGAAGTTGAGTTGTTCTTTTCTGTCTCACCACAGTGCTCTCTGCTGACACCTGCCTGTCTGTCTCAGGAACTGTTCAGAGTAGCAGCAAATCCCCATCGCAAACCTCTCCTTTTCCAGACAGTTCCTGAGACAGACAGAGGTGTCCGCAGAGAGCACTGTTGTCAGACAGAAAAGAACAACTCAACTTCAGCAGCCGATGGTAGGATTAAGATTTTTTAATTGAAGTAATTTACTAATCTGTTCAACTTTCTGGAGCCACTTGATATGAATACATTTTTCTATCATGAAATACCCCTTTTAAGTAAAGCCAATTATGGGTTTGTTAAAGGATACAAGATATATGTTGATGTTCTTAGTGAACTGATAGTTTGTGTCATCAGATATATGAAGTTGCCTCTAGATCTGCTTGGTGTGTAAGTAAACATTTCCACCTGACTATGGGTTTTCAGTGTAGTTCAGGTAGTGGTTAACATCCCTTTTATCTCATACATGCAGAAAGCAAGATGTAAAAATTAGAAGAGAGAATTTACTTTATCTTAGGACATCAGTGGCATCTACAAAACCACAATCTTGTGATATGAAAACTGTCTGTAGCCTCCCTGTAACAAAACAATCCCTTATCTCAGCTCTGGTCTGCGGCCTCCATTCAACTGAGTGACCAGGGGGCGACATTAAAACATGAAAATGATTGAGCTTCTCCTTACTCCCCCCCTAATCCTCACTGAGTCCATCAATGCTGAAATTCTAGTTTGCTATTAATAATAATAGAAAATAGTCATTAGTAAATCGAGATTTTCCTAGCTTGTGACGGAAAATATTAGTTATATGAAGACAGAAGACGAGTATCTTATGCATTAATCTTTCTTTATTAATGCCCATAGCAGAAAAAGTTCACTATTCAATGTAAAGAAAATGAACAGAAACTCAAAACTACAACTCCCAGCAGTCCTAGGGCCACAGTGGCCACTCCTAACCCTGTAGCCCCTATATAAGGACTGCCCCATAATAGATCTTCCTCTTTCTGTATGCGAAACGCCGTTTCACCGGAACCATGAATTCCAAGCGGACGTCCCTGCAACCTCCAGACTCTTCGACCAACCGGCCCGATGTCTCAGCTTCCGGAGGCAAACTGGGGGAACTTCAACTTCGTCCCAACGGGGACCCTATATAAACCAAACGCATTCGACCAACAGGTCATCCGTGCACAGGAACCAGCTGCCGTGATCAGTACCCTGAAAAGAGAATGTAGAAACGTAATAGGGTTGGGTAGGGAGGGAAGATACTCGCCTCCTGTCTTCATATAACTAATATTTTCCATCACAAGCTAGGAAAATCTCGATTTATATATCAGACAGGAGGCTCATATCTTATGCAGGTTCAAAGCTAACATTCTAAGCATAAAATATACGAAACACAGAACAAATCATCATAAAACCGACATGGAGACATGTTCCTCCGGCCTGAAGTAGAAATGGCGAAAGGTGGACTCAGAAGACCAATCGGCCGCCGTTAAAAGATCAGCAAGGGAACCACCCGCCGGGATCACTTTAGTAGCCATAGCCCCCCTGGACGAGTGTGCCCCAAAAAGGGATATGTCTATGCCCGCCATCTCCATGGCGGATCGGACCCACCGTGCCAGAGTTGCGGAGGTGACCGGATGATGAGGCTTGACATAAGAGACAAGGAGTTGAGAAAAGTCAGGAGAACGTAGGAGTGAGCGACTCGTATGCCTGTAGGCAACGAACAACGCAGAGACGAGGATGCACTGGAAAAGAAGGGTAGAAAACTGAATGTAAACCCGTTTTGGTCCTACGTACCACCGAGAATTTTACACCTTGAGGCGAGAATTGACGCCTAGAGATGTCCAGGGCTTTAACGTCCGAGACTCTCTTGATTGAGACCAGGCATAACAGGACCGTAAGTTTGTAGGACAACAGTCGCAAAGAAAGCGCCTAATTGTCCTCCTACCTAGAGAACATGTCAAGCAATCGGGAAACATCCCAGGTGGATTGATATTTAGGACGTGGAGGACGCTTAAATTTGATGCCTCGCAACAACCTACACACTAATGAATGTTTGCCGACCGGCAATGAGTCCACAGGATAGTGGTAAGCGGAAATTGACGACCGGTACACGTTGATGGAGCTGAATGATTTACCGGATTCAAAAGAATCCGCCAGATAATTCACCACTATAGATATAGGCACTTGTACGGGATCAACCTGTCGTTGATCACACCAACGCACCCAAAGTCTCCAGGCTGATCAATATGCCGATCGAGTCCCGGGGGCCCAGGCCAGGGCGAGGAGGTCCCTAGCTGATTGAGAAAGGTCGCTGTCCGTGTCTGGCACCCTGAAACCAACCACGCCAGGAGAGTCAGATTGCCCTCCGCTACCAGAGGGTGGATACCCCTGGTTGGGTTGGAGAGAATCTGCAGGAAAATCGGCAGTAACCTGGGATAATCCAAAGTCATCCCCAGAAGGAGGGGAAGCCAAGGCTGTGTCGGCCACCATGGGGTGATCAACACAATTGTCGCCCTCTGGTTCGCTAAGTGTAGGAGAACCGTGGGAATCATGGAGAACGGGGGAAATGCATAATGTGTCCCCTCCGGCCATATCTGGCGAAAGGCGTCGACCGCAGCTGCCTCTGGGCCCGGCCTCCAGCTGAAGAATCGAGGTAGATGATGATTGAGGCGCGAGGCAAAGAGATCTATGCTCAACGGACCCCAAAGGAGATTCAGCTGAAGGAAGATGGAACGATCCAGACGCCAGTTGCTGGAGTCTAGGAGATAGCGAGAATTCCAATCGGCTACCGTATTGGAAACCCGCGGAATATATTCCACCAATATATTGCGAGAGAGACAAAAATGCCAAAAATCCCTTGCGATGTCGGCAAGGATTTTGGATCTGGTGCCCCCTAGGCGGTTGACATACCGCCGCAACATTGTCCATACGTAATAATACGCAGCACTTGGACACCTCCGATAGGAAACTCCTGACGGCAAATGACGCTGCCAGAAGTTCCAAGGCATTGATGTGAAGGAGGGATTCCTCTGAGGACCAGGTCCCTCCCGTAGCGGCGTCTCCGAAACGAGCGCCCCAACCTAGGCGGCTTGCATCCGACTCTAGAATGAAGTCCGGATTGGAGTTGAAGATCTTCTTGCCGTTCCATTCGACGGCATGACACAGCCACCACCGCAATTCTGCCTTGGCCTCCGCATCGAGGGGTATCTTGTCTGCATACTTGAGACCTTGTCGTAGATGAAGGATTTCGAGTCTCTGGAGGGCCCTGTAGTGTAGAGGGGCCGGAAATATGACCTGAATGGAGGCCGCTAAGAGACCCACCAGGCGAGCCAGGGTCCGCAAGGACAAGTAGCCTTTGCGCAAAACTGCCCTGATCTCTTTGCGAATGAGAGCCAACTTCGCCTTGGGTAGGCGCAACACAGCCTGATTGGTGTCCACCAAAAAACCCAAGAACTCCAGCTCTTGGGCTGGGACGAGGACTGATTTCTCGTGGTTGATTAGGAATCCCAGTCCTTGTAACAGGGAAATCGTCCACCTCAAGTGGAGAGAGGCTTGATTTTTTGAGTGAGCCATGATGTGGATGTCGTCCAGATAAATGATCAGAAGAACCCCTCTGCTCCTCAGGGAGGCCACCACTGGTTTCAAGAGTTTGGTGAAGCACCAGGGGGCGGACGAGAGACCGAATGGGAGGCAAGTAAACGGAGTAGTTGAGGAAACGGAGTAGTTGTTGTGAAAATGGGTCCATGGGAACGGTGAGGTAGGCGTCCTTTAAGTCCACCTTCACCAGCCAGTCTCCCGTTTGCAGAAGGTCCCGAAGGCAATGGATGCCTTCCATTTTGAAATGTCGATAGGCGACATGCTGGTTTAGATCCCGAAGGTTTATCACGGGACGGAATCCGCCCCCTTTTTTCTTGATGAGGAAAAGGTTGCTGACAAACCCCTGGGATGACGGATTGACCTCTACAACCGCCCGTTTGGACAAAAGGTCCTGCAGTTCTTTGTCTATGAGAGCAACATTTTGTTGTGAAAACCGGATGGGAAGGGGTATTACGCCCAGTTCCGGAGGGGTTAGAAGGTCTATATGGTAACCCGTTATAGCAGCGAGAATCCACGCGTCTGCCGTAATCGCAGACCAGGCGTGGATAAAATACTGCAGACGTCCCCCCACAGGAATGCGTGACAGTGGAATGGGTGGAACACTTACCGGTAGGTGGGCGAGATCGGGGATATCCTCTGCCTCCACGGCCGCGCCATGGTCTGCCTCTGGGTGGGAAGAATGGCGCCGGTTGCGCCACTGGCATGGCATAGGAGTGTGGAGCCTGGGGATACAGCGGTGGGGCTGTTGTCCTAGCATATGGCCTGTATGAAGGGGTCCAGCCGGCAGAGCGGCCCCTACTTCTGCCGGCCCGGGGGAAAACCTTGTTGGCCCCTGATTTTTTTAGTGAGGTTTGTGCCTTGTCTAGACTATTGAAGAGCCCAACAAATTTGTTAATATCTTTAACCAGGTTATACCCAAAAAGCGTACCCTCTGCCGAGGGTCCTGGTTCAATTGCGGGTCAAGCCGCATAAGGATAGAGTGCCTGCGTTCAGTAGAGCACGCCGTATTGGCACTGCCGACCAGACATATGGCCCTTTGGGCCCACCCTCGGAGTTGGATCAGATCCACGGGTTGATCCGTCGCAGCGGCTTGTTCTGAAAGGTTCAGGATCTTTGTGAGTGGGCCCAATAGGTCTAAAATACGATCCTGGATGGTCTTTAGAGACCGTTCTATTCCTTTTTTCGGGAATTTTCCCGATTTACCCAGGTATTTGGCTAGGATAGGGTCTACCTCTGGGGTAGCGACCACTTTCTTCGGAATGAAAGGTCTGGGGCATTCCGCCCGCAGTTTGTTACGGTTAGTCCTTTCAATGGCCCTACGTGCCCAGAACTCTACATACTTGGATACATGAGGTAGCGGGGTCCAGTCGCCAGAGCGAGGGTGGGATATCGCGTCTGGGTAGAAAAGTGGTTCACCTAGGGCATCTAGGATGACCTCACCCTGGGGTTCAGGGTCGGCGTTAGTGGTGAACGCCGAGGGCCCAGCATCCTCATCCTGGGAATCAGACTCGGAGACCAAAGTCTCGCCCGATTCATTATCTGATTCCTCGTCCGAGGGTTCTACATATGAATCGGGCTTGGCCCGCCTGGCGGACCTCTGCCTCTTTGGTAACTCCCTGAGGCCCAGTGGTCGTTTGGAGTCTGTAGGATGCATGGGTCGGCAGTCCATGGGGGGAGCTGCCTGTGGCATATTATTTACTTCCCCTGCCGGGGAGTCAGAAGCCGCAACTGTATGCTTCCTTTTCTGGGAGGCTTTACCCTTTTTGAAGGCGGCTCATCGCTGTGGGACAGCGGAATAGGGGTCAAAGACAGCACCTGATGGGAGCCTGCTGGAGCAATAGTTGAGGC
Source organism: Hyla sarda (assembly GCF_029499605.1). NCBI lineage: Eukaryota > Metazoa > Chordata > Amphibia > Anura > Hylidae > Hyla > Hyla sarda. The sequence continues at coordinate 119,632,143 of NC_079194.1, read as the reverse complement.
CAGGGCTGCTTGAACGGACCTATTTATGAGTTCCTGGATTTGGGATGCACTCATGAATTGTGCTGTATCTAAGGTTAATTCATCCCCCCCAGTGGGAGCAGATGTGGAAGCATCAGACATGATAATTAGTTTTTAAATATCCGATAGGATGGGAGAACTGACAAGCTAACAAGTATCCTGACAGTTCTATTAAACTAAATGACAGAGAGCTTACTGTGAGCAAAGACAAGTCCAGACTCCGACCTCCACACAGTTAGCACTGCACTGGCGCTACGGTGGGAGGAGAGCCCAGGAGTACAGAAAACCAGGGACGAAGTCTCACGAGACTACGTCTCCTGGAAACACTATTGGCTCCGGCAGGGACCGCCCACCGAAACGTCAGTTGGGTCCGCCCTTAGAACCAACAAGGGCTGCGCCGAAAGACGCGGCCTGACGACGAGGACCTGCCCCCCTGCCCGCCCGCCCGCGCGCGCGCGAAGGAGCGAAGAAGAAGGAGGACGGGAAAAAAGGTGCAAAGGTAAAATGGCGGAAGGAGATAGAGAAGAACAGGGAGAAGGTAATAGAAGGGGAAAGAGGCCCCGAGAAATTCCGTCACAGGTAGAGAAACGGCGATATAGGTAGAGATAAGGAGATATATCTATATAATAATAATTAAGTATATAAAAGAATATATATATAAAAATAGATAAAATAGATAAAAATAGACAAAAATAATAAAATAGCACCCTATAGCGAGGGAGAAGGACTTAACCCCTTAACGACGCAGGACATATACCGTATTTATCGGCGTATAACACGCACTTTTTAGGCTAAAATTTTTAGCCTAAAGTCTGTGTGCATGTTATACGCCGATACACCCCCAGGAAAGGCAGGGGGAGAGAGGCCGTCGCTGCCCGCTTCTCTCCCCCTGCCTTTCCTGGGGTCTAGAGCGCTGCTGTCGGCCCTTTTCACCCCCTGGTTATCGGCGCCGCTGCCCGTTCTGTCCCCCTGACTATCGGTGCCGGCGCCGATAGCCAGGGAGAGAAGCGGCGCCGACAGCCAGGGGGAGAGAAGGGGCAGCGGCACCCATTGCCGGCGCCGCTGCCCCGTTGCCTCCCCCCATCCCCGGTGGCATAATTACTTGAGTCGGGTCCGCGCTGCTCCAGGCCTCCGTCGTGCGTCCCCGGCGTCGTTGCTATGCGCTGAACGGCGCGGCGCATGACGTCAGAGCGCCGCGCCGTGCATAGCAAAAAAAGTAAAAAAAAAGTGTTAATAAAGGTAATTTAACACCTTCCCTAATAAAAGTTTGAATCACCCCCCTTTTCCCATAAAAAAATAACAGTGTAAAAAAATAAATAAATAAACATATGTGGTATCGCCGCGTGCGTAAATGTCCGAACTATAAAAATATGTCATTAATTAAACCGCACGGTCAATGGCGTACGCGCAAAAAAATTCCAAAGTCAAAAAAAGCTCATTTTTGGTCACTTTTTATACCATTAAAAAATGAATAAAAGTGATCAAAAAGTCCGATCAAAACAAAAATCATACCAATAAAAACTTCAGATCACGGCGCAAAAAATGAGTCCTCATACCGCCCTGTACGTGGAAAAATAAAAAAGTTATAGGGGTCAGAAGATGACATTTTTAAATGTATAAATTTTCCTGCATGTAGTTATAATTTTTTCCAGAAGTACGACAAAATCAAACCTATATAAGTAGGGTATCATTTTAATCGTATGGACCTACAGAATAATGATAAGGTGTAATTTTTACCGAAATATGCACTGCGTAGAAACGGAAGCCCCCAAAAGTTACAAAATGGTGTTTTTTCTTCGATTTTGTCGCACAATGATTTTTTTTTCCGTTTCGCCATGCATTTTTGGGTAAAATGACTAATGTCACTGCAAAGTAGAATTGGCGACGCAAAAAATAAGCCATAATATGGATTTTTAGGTGGAAAATTGAAAGGGTTATGATTTTTAAAAGGTAAGGAGGAAAAAACAAAAGTGCAAAAGCTGAAAAACCCTGAGTCCTTAAGGGGTTAAGGTACCTTCTCCAGGCTATATAAGCGCCAGATATAACTGAAATATATATTAGGATATATGGAATTACTTATCTGAAATCTGCTATGAGCAGAAAGAAAGAGGAAGATCTATTATGGGGCAGTCCTTATATAGGGGCTACAGGGTTAGGAGTGGCCACTGTGGCCCTAGGACTGCTGGGAGTTGTAGTTTTGAGTTTCTGTTCATTTTCTTTACATTGAATAGTGAACTTTTTCTGCTATGGGCATTAATAAAGAAAGATTAATGCATAAGATATGAGCCTCCTGTCTGATATATAACTGTAGTTAGTATGTCCTGACTAAACTGATGGAAGTAGCATACTGTAAATTGTACAAAATATGAGAAATGAAACATTATTATTTGGTACATAGGTCAATGAGGAACGCCCCTCTACTGGAAAGTATTCATTGGGAAGGATTTGTTTCTGTCAGTGCTGAAATGACAGATTTTTCCATAAGGAAACGTCAGTACAATTCCTGCAGGACCTTATATCTTTAACAGATCTTAATAATCACCCGAGACTTTTGTTCCACAGTGAATGAATATGCTTTGAGGATTAAACAGGTATTAACATTTACCGTTAACATTTACCATCAGAGATGAGCAAAACTACAGTAAGGGCCATTTTACACAGGCCGACACACTACAAAGTCCATACAATTCTTTTTTAAAGGGGTACTCCACTGAAAAACATTTTATTTTTTATTTATTTTTTATTCAACTGGTGCCGGAAAGTTAAACAGACCTGTAAATTGCTTCTATTAAGAAATCTTAATCCTTCCAGTACTTATCAGCTGCTGTACGCTCCACAGGAAGTTGATTTCTTTTTGAATTTCCTTTCTTCCTGACCACAGTGCTCTCTGCTGACACCTCTGTACTAGGGATCGACCGATTATCGGTTTGACCGATATTATCGGCCGATAATCACGATTATCGGTATCGGCAATTACCTTGCCGATATGCCAATAATGCCCCACCCCCCGGCCAGAGACGACCGTCGCCGCTGCTGCCCCATTGCCTCCCCCCATCCTCTGCCCACATACCACCGCTGCCCCATTGCCTCCCCCCATCCTCTGCCCACATACTGCCACCACTGCCCCATTGCCTCCCCCCACCCTCTGGCCACATGCCGCTGTCCCATCGCCTCCCCCCCATCCTCTGCCCACATACCACCGCCGCCCCATCGCCTCCCCCCATCCCCGGTTTTATAATTACCTGTTCCCGGGGTCCGCGATCCTTCTGGCTCCTGCGCTGTTGCTGTGCAATGACGAGTGACGTCCCCAACGTAACGTCACCATCAGTGCGCACAGTGACAGCGCCCCATCGCCCCCCCCCCCCGGGAACAGGTAATTATAACACCTCCGTCTGGAGAAGAAAAAGTTTAGTCTCAAGGGGCGACACGCCTTCTTTACCGTGAGGACTGTGAATTTATGGAACGGTCTACCTCAGGAACTGGTCACAGCAGGAACAATTAACAGCTTTAAAACAGGATTAGATACATTCCTGGAACAAAATAACATTAATGCTTATGAAGAAATATAAAATCTCATCCCTTCCCCAATATCGCGCCACACCCCTACCCCTTAATTCCCTGGTTGAACTTGATGGACATATGTCTTTTTTCGACCGTACTAACTATGTAACTATGTAACTATGGATGGGGGGGGGGGCGATGGGGGGGGGGGCGATACGGGGGCAGAGGATGGGGGGGGCAGCGGCGGTATGTGGGCAGAGGACGGGGCAACTGTGGTGGTTAGACTCAGGACCCCAGGACAGGCAGGGGGAGAGAAGCGGGCGGCGGTCTCTGGCACCACAAAAGCCGTTGCAGTTCATTGATTTAAAGCGCCTGCTTTAAATCATTGAACTGCAACGGCTTCTGCCCCGCCGGGGGGTTGAAATAGCCGATAACTTATACCGGAATATCGGTATAAGTTATCGGCTATCGGCCTGAAAGGTGACAGATTATCGGTATCGGCCCTAAAAAAATCGTTATCGGTCGATCCCTACTCTGTACATTTTAGGAACTGTCCAGAGTAGGAACAAATCCTCATAGAAAACCTATCCTGCTCTGGACAGTTCCTAAAATGGACAGAAGTGTCAGCAGAGAGCACTGTGGTCAAACAGAAAGGAAATTCAAAAAGAAAAGAACTTCCTGTGGATCATACAGCAGCTGATAAGTACTGGAAGGAGTATGATATTTTAATAGAAGTAATTTACAAATCTGTTCAACTTTCTGGCACCAGTTGATAAAAAAGAAAAATGTTTTCCAGTGGAGTACCCTTTTAACCGTGGGACTGGGTCACATGAACAATTGCTACATTATTTGTGCGGCTCAATAAATACATTACTGTCAGCCACACAACCCCAGTTTATGAACAACAATTTTAAATGGCCGCACAAAGATCCGATCAGACAACAAACAAGTGTTTGCTTTTTCTTTGGCCGATCGCTGTCCCTTTGACGGGACGATTATTGGGAACAAGTGTTCCTAGGAACTCTTCTTATTTGCCCGATAATGAATCTGTGTAAAGGGATCATTAGGAAGCTATTTATCTACTTTTCTGAATTCCGCTCGAACTCCACTTGAAAACGATGTTGGGCGGAATTTTGTTTTACCCTTGACTTCTATTGGATTCTGCTCGCGGATTCCGCTTGAAGAATGAACATGCTCTTTCTTCAAGCGGAACAGAATTCAGCGTCGGAATTCTGCTATCAGAATTTCCGCAGTGTGAACAGGCCAGCGGAAATAACATTAAAGTCAATGGGCAGAGGAGATGTGCATTAATATGGAGCGGAGAATTCAAGAGGAATTACTTCTGCCATTATACCCAGGCTGCCAGAATATAAAACAACAAACAAGACTCAGCTCCTGCCACTTCCTCGGTGTACTGGTATTGCTGCCCCAGTCCTCTACTGCCTTTTTCTTCTGGGTTGACTGGTCAATGCATCACACTGTGGCTCAGCCAATAACCGACCACAGCGATGTCCGACGTCAGTAGGTGATTGGCTAAGCGGCCCAAGCAACCAACTCTATTTACCAACTATCCCCACAATTGGTAGCCAACTCCTATGCTAGCTAGGACAGGTTCCCTTTGTTTTCAAAGAGGATTTGCATAAAGTAGTAACTAAGCATATACTGCTATCCTCATTCATTCCGCTCAATTCTCTAAGTCTCATTCCTTACGAACTTGGGAGAGGGAACTTAATATTTCTTTAATGCCTGAAGAATGGCAGGGCTCTTTCAAAATGATACGTTTACACCTGAAATGTGCAGCTCATGTAGAGTCCGCCATGAAAACTACACTAAGATGGTACTATACCCCTGATAGATTAGCTTGTATCTACCCCACGATCTCCAATAGTTGTTGGAGAGGGTGCACACAAAAAGGGACACTCTTACACATATTGTGGACATGTCCACTTGTTCAACCGTATTGGTCTGCTTGTACAGATCTGTTGGATTCTATTTTCCCCTGGCCCATACCCTGGTCCCCACAATTGGCTCTTTTACTAATAGGGATTGATGGATTACAACAGAAAGGTAGGGCCTTGACGTGCATAATTTGTGTTACTGCTAAAACGGTGCTATTACGCCACTGGAAATCTTCTTCCTGATTCCATTGATTTGCCCTCGGCTATAAATCTTACTTATTCCTATGATAGAATAATTTTGTTGGGAGACTGTACTTATAAAACCTTCCTGGCTAAATGGCACTACTGGAATCAGTCTCCTCACTGTGTAAAGATTGAATCCACTACAGGCCTCTGATAAATGGATACATGCACCTCAGATACACCCTGTGCTGTTACTACTCTACACGCACCTCTGTAATTGTATGTACTACTGCACTGCTAACACTAGAAATCCCTATCTGCATAGAACAGACACGACAGTCATTTAAGTTTTCAGATATGTTTTCTTTATTTTAGTTCTCTTAAACTGCGAAATTACATATGTATTGTATGCTGTTGTTATTCTACAATGTCGCCTTCTGACGGATGTACCTGGCTTGTTTGTATATTATGTAAAACCTTTAATAAAAATTATTCTTGAAAAAAAAATAATAATAATTTGGTGTCCCGGTACCGGATTGCATCCGTTACCTTGTGGTGAGGTCCCCAAAGTCAGAGTCCCAAGGTACCGGTGGGGTCCTCATCAATAGTTAGCCCCTTGTCACCCCTGTAATAGTTAAAATTATTCAAATTCAATGTGTAAATATGTAAATAAAGTGTACTTACCTTGTTGTAGTGTCGCAGGACCTGCGGGTCACGTGATGCGTTCCAAAACTCTATGGTTTTATGGTTCAAGGACCTTTGGAGGAAGTCAGGTGATCGCCCACCATGCATTGTAATAGTGAGTGACAGCTGACATGGACCAATCCAAAACGGCCCTGCCCCTGCTCATATAAGGGAGCGGCGGCCATTACTCTCTCTCTTTCCTCGTGGGCTGCTGATAGAGGAGGATCTGCGCAGCTGTCAGCAGCAGTGACTAGGCCCAAGCCTTGCGGCAACGGCTTACAAAACTGTGAGTTATCTCAATCCCTGTTAAGTCTGCAAGATCACTGGACCTAAACAGACCCCTAAATCCGGACGGATCTCTGCATCAATCCTAATTCTATTAGTCCTTTGGATAAGCTAACGGTCCGCAGCATCTGTCAATCACTGCTGTACTACATAGAGACTCTATTGCTAAGACTGTTGCTGTTAATTGGATGTACCGCAAGTACCTCAGTAAAGTTTATACAAGTTCAAGTTCATCTCTATTGTGGACCTTCATTCATTTAAGCACGCACCTATCGTTTCTGGGAAGGGTGGCGATAGGCCGAAGATTCACCTCAACGTATTAACCCTCACCCTGGCGTCACGAGTGACGGGGGTTAAATTAACCCCTCATGTACCGAAGCAACACCCCAACTACACTACACCCCCAAGGCCCTACCACAAAAGCATATACTGCTATATAAAAATCTATGGGCACGCTTGGATGGTTTTTATATGTTGCATAGCTTACTTTCTATTCCAGAGCTGCATTCATAATTCTGCAGGCATCAGTCCATCAGTTCTCCCAACATTCCTATCATCACCTGCTTGTTTACCCTCTAGGACAGTGGTCTTCAACCTGCGGACCTCCGTTGGCTGTCCGTGCATGCTGGGAGTTGTAGTTTTGCAATATCTGGAGGTCCGTAGGTTGAAGACCCCTGCTCTAGGATCTGCATTTGTGAAGGATGCTTCATTTATGCCTGGTAGAAAATAAATCTACTACATTAATTGTCACAATGTTAGTGTTTATACAGAATAATTAACCCCTTAAGGACTCAGGGTTTTTCCATTTTTGCACTTTCGTTTTTTCCTCCTTACCTTTTAAAAATCATAACCCTTTCAATTTTCCACCTAAAAATCCATATTATGGCTTGTTTTTTGCATCACCAATTCTACTTTGCAGTGACATTAGTAATTTTACCCAAAAATGCACGGCGAAACGGAAAAAAATCATTGTGCGACAAAATCAAGGAAAAAAGGCCATTTTGTAACTTTTGGGGGCTTCCGTTTCTACGCAGTGCATATTTCGGTAAAAATTACACCTTATCATTATTCTGTAGGCCCATACGATTAAAATGATACCCTACTTATATAGGTTTGATTTTGTCGTACTTCTGGAAAAAAATCATAACTACATGCAGGAAAATTTATATGTTTAAAAATGTCACGTTCTGACCCCTGTAACTTTTTTATTTTTCCACGTACAGGGCGGTATGAGGACTCATTTTTTGCGCCGTGATCTGAAGTTTTTATCGGTATGATTTTTGTTTTGATTGGACTTTTTGATCACTTTTTATTCATTTTTTTAATGGTATAAAAAGTGACCAAAATACACTTTTTGGGACTTTGGATTTTGTTTACATGTACGCCATTGACCGTGCAGTTTAATTAATGATATATTTTTATAGTTCGGACATTTACGCACGCGGTGATACCACATATGTTTATTTTTATTTACACGGTTTTATTTTTTTTATGGGAAAAGGAGGGTGATTCAAACTTTTATTAGGGAAGGGGTTAAAGGACCTTTATTAACACTTTTTTTTGCAGTGTTATAGATCCCATAGGGACACACTGATCTCCTATGCTGATCACTGGCGTGTATTAACACGCCTGTGATCAGTGTTATTGGTGTTAATTCTTTTCTTTTTGAAACACAGAGCTCTCTGCTGACGTCATGAGCACAGTGCTCTCTGCTGACATCTCTGTCCCTTTTAGGAACTGTCCAAAGCAGCATATGTTTGCTATGGGGATTTTCTCCTACTCTGTACAGTTCCTAAAATGTCCGCAGAGAGTACTCTGCTCGTGATGTAGTATTCAGCAGCTAATAAGTACAGGAAGGATTAAGATTTTTTAATAGAAGTAATTTACAAATCTGTTTAACTTTCTGGCACCAGTTGATTAAAAAAAGATAATAATAATAATAAAAAAAAGTACCCCTTTAAATATATATATGATGAAATTGTCAAGCAACAATGTACTGAACATGAAGAAAAAGAAGAATTTGCTGTGGATACACAGGACGGTAACATTTTCAGCTGCTCCCATGATTCATTTGCTGAATGTACACACAAGTGATGCCCTCTGATGTGTGATGTGATACCTTATGTGGCATTTATATCACAGCATCAATAACAAATTACTCAGTATGTATCGATCAGCTCAGTGTTACATTGTTATAAGAGCACAATAGCGGGGGTCAGGGGTCAGAACAGAGAGAGTTACTGTTTCTGATCACAGAGTGGGAAGTAAATAATGTTTATCACAGAAGCTCAGCGCTGCTGATGGCAGAGATGGAGAGATGGAGACCGCCAAGAGGGCAACAACAGGCAAAGAAAAAATATAATAATAAAAAACTGTCAGTTTTCTTATCATTTCTGGACTGCTGCTCTGAGAGATAAAACTGAGAGAGGGTGAGAGAATGCGAGTGGGATTCCTATCACAAGATAGATTTGTTGGCTGATTGTAAGACAATATAGATTTACACAGCGTGTTATGATCTAAATCAATGAAGATCTGGTGTATAATAAATGTCTTAGACATACTCTACACTATACCTTTAAAGTGTGCCTTGCACATTGGCTGAACCATTATAAATGAGAAATCTTACTACTGTTACTCAACTCAGGGTAAAGAAATAGGCTCATTTTACAGTATTTAGTCAGCCACCAATTGTGCAAGTTCTCCCACTTAAAAAGATGAGAGGCCTGTAATTTTCATCATAGGTATACCTCAACTATGAGAGATATAATAAGAAAAAAAATTGTCTGATTTTTAAAGAATTTATTTGCACATTATGATGGAAAATAAGTATTTGGTCAATAACAAAACTTCATCTCAATACTTTGTTATATACCCTTTGTTGGCAATGACAGATGTCAAATGTTTTCTGTAAGTCTTCATAAGGTTTTCACACACTGTTGCTGGTATTTTGGCCCATTCCTCCATGCAGATCTCCTCCAGAGCAGTGATGTTTTGGGGCTGTCACTGAGCAACATGGACTTTCAACTCCCTCGTAAGGTTTTTTATGGGATTGAGATCTGGAGACTGGCTAGGCCACTCCAGGACCTTGAAATGCTTCTTACAAAGCCACTCCTTTGTGGCCCGGGCGATGTGTTTGGGATCATTGTCATGCTGAAAGACCCAGCCTCGTTTCATCTCCAATGCCCCTGCTGATGGAAGTAGGTTTTTACTCAAAATCTCACGATACATGGCCCCATTCATACTTTCCTTTACATGGATCAGTTGTCCTGGTTCTTGACGGCCCCAAAGCATAATGTTTCCACCCCCATGCTTCACAGTAGGTATGGTGTTCTTTGGATGCAACTCAGCATTCTTTCTCCTCCAAACACGACGAGTTGAGGTTTTACCAAAAAGTTCTACTTTGGTTTCATCTGAACATATGACATTCTTCCAATCCTCTTCTGGATCATCCAAATGCTCTCTAGCAAACTTCAGACCCGGACCTGGACATGTACTGGCTTAAGCAGAGGGACACGTCTGGCACTGCATGGTTTGAGTCCCTAGTGGCGTGGTGTGTTACTGATAGTAGCCTTTGTTACTTTGGTCCCAGCTGCCTGCAGGTCATTCACCAGGTCCCCCCATGTGGTTCTGGGATCACCATTCTTGTGATCATTTTTACCCCACGAGGTGAGATCTTGCGTGGAGATTATCAGTGGTCTTGTATGTCTTCCATTTTCTAATAATTGCTCCTACATGTTGATTTCTTCACACCAAGCTGCTTGCCTATTGCAGATTCAGCCTACCCAGCCTGGGGCAGGTTTACAATTTTGCTTCTGGTGTCCTTCGACAGCTCTTTGGTCTTGGCCATAGTGGAGTTTGGAGTGTGACTGTTTGAGGTTGTGGACAGGTGTCTTTTATACTGATAACTAGTTCAAACAGGGGCCATTAATACAGGTAATGAGTGGAGGACAGAGAATACACTTAAAGAAGAAGTTACAGGTCTGTGAGAGCCAGAAATCCTGCTTGACTGTAGGTGACCAAATACTTATTTGCACCATAATTTGCTAATAAATTCTTAAAAAATCAGACATGTGATTATTATTTATGGATTTTTTTTCTCATTATGTCTCTCATAGTGGAGGTATACCTATGATGAAAATTACAGGCCTCTCATATCTTTTTAACCCCTTAACGACGCAGGACGTATATTTACGTCCTGCGCCGGCTCCCGCAATATGAAGCGGGATCGCGCCACGATCCTGCATCATATCGCGTCTGTCCCGGCGCTCATCAATGGCCGGGACCCGCGGCTAATACCACACATCGTCGATCGCGGCGATGTGCGGTATTAACCCTTTAGAAGCGGCGGTCAAAGCTGACCGCCGCTTCTAAAGTGAAACTAAAAGTGACCCGGCTGCTCAGTCGGGCTGTTCGGGACTGCCGCAGTGAAATCGCGGCGTCCCGAACAGCTGATCGGACACCGGGAGGGCCCTTACCTGCCTCCTCGGTGTCCGATCGACGAATGACTGCTCCGTGCCTGAGATCCAGGCAGGAGCAGTCAAGCGCCGATAATGCTGATCACAGGCGTGTTAATACACGCCAGTGATCAGTATAGGAGATCAGTGTGTGCAGTGTTATAGGTCCCTATGGGACCTATAACACTGCAAAAAAAAAAAGTAAAAAAAAAGTGTTAATAAAGGTCATTTAACCCCTTCCCTAATAAAAGTTTGAATCACCCTCCTTTTCCCATAAAAAAATAAGTGTAAAAAAAATAAATAAATAAACATATGTGGTATCGCCGCGTGCGTAAATGTCCGAACTATAAAAATATATCATTAATTAAACCGCACGGTCAATGGCGTACGCGCAAAAAAATTCCAAAGTCCAAAAAAGCGTATTTTGGTCACTTTTTGTACCATTAAAAAAATGAATAAAAAGTGATCAAAAAGTCCGATCAAAACAAAAATCATACCAATAAAAACCTCAGATCACGGCGCAAAAAATTAGTCACCATACCGCCCTGTACGTGGAAAAATAAAAAAGTTATAGGGGTCAGAAGATGACATTTTTAAACGTATACATTTTCCTGCATATAGTTATGATTTTTTCCAGAAGTACGACAAAATCAAACCTATATAAGTAGGGTATCATTTTAACCGTATGGACCTACAGAATAATGATAAGGTGTAATTTTTACCGAAATATGCACTGCGTGGAAACGGAAGCCCCCAAAAGTTACAAAATGGCGTTTTTTCCGATTTTGTCGCACAATGATTTTTTTTTACGTTTCGCCATGCATTTTTGGGTAAAATGACTAATGTCACTACAAAGTAGAATTGGCAACGCAAAAAATAAGCCATAATATGGATTTTTAGGTGGAAAATTGAAAGGGTTATGATTTTTTAAAGGTAAGGAGGAAAAAACTAAAGTGCAAAACGGAAAAACCCTGAGTCCTTAAGGGGTTAATTGGGAGATCTTACACAATTGGTGGCTGACTAAATACTTTTTGCCCCAATATATGTTACATCATTGTGCATCAAAACAAATCATGCTGATTATGTCTATGTCCATTTATAAGGCCTCACACACATGGAGCATTATATGAAGGGTTTATGGAACCATTATACAGACCTTCTGTAAGGCTTTGTGCACATGACAATACAGCATGTGTGTATATACCTGTCCAATCTAGTAATTTGTAGTAAAGTTGTTGCATTCATTTGTACAACTGGTCCATTCATCTATGGGGCTTGCCACTTACAAAACTACATAAAGATTAGTAAAACAGTTTTTTTTTTTTAGGGTCGAACCTATAGCATCCCTTCAGTTGTCACCTTACAACCTAATGTGGCATTTCAGCTCTAGTAAATGTTCCTCTAACTCAGAGGTCTTCAACCTTAAATGGGCACTGTCAGATATAAAAACTTTTTGTATATTGTACATCTTGGCAAAACAATAGTTTTTCAAATATACTTCTATAATTACCCCCCCCCCCCCCATTTTATTAAAGAAAACTGTCTTCAAAAAGTCCACCACTAGGGGTCCCCATACCTCCTGGGACACTGATGAGTCCCACAGCAGCATGAGGGTGTCCAAGGGTCATTGACGCGAGTTTTGCAAAAGTACAACTCCAAGCATGCCTGGACAGTCAAAGGATGTCTGGGCATGCTGGTAATTGTAGTTTTGCAAAAGCTGTTGGCACACAGCTGAAGGCAACACTGCTGCAAAAAAGAGTTATCCAAACACTGTACCTCCAACTATTCCAAAACTACAAGTCCCAGCATTGCAGGACTGGCAAAGGAAGGAAGATGTTATACACTCACCATATTGTCTTTGGTGATAGAGTACAGACAGTCTCCACTAATTATTGTGTGTGTGTGTGTGTGTACAGCATAAAACCAGAGAGGAAAGGGTTGCAGAGCAGGGCTGCCAGGCTCCTCCAAGAGCAGTGAGTCAGCAGACTGAGAGAGGGGGAGGAGCCATCACAGTGCAGACAGGAGAAGGACATGCCCCCTCCCTTTGAGACAATTGAAAAGACATTCAGCAGCTGTAATATGCTATTTTTTGTGAAATATGGGTGATCGAGACATAAAAATTACATGTACATGATCAGGATGAGGTACTGAGTAACGTATAACAGTTGTTTTTTTTGTGGGATCTGAAAAGTATGCTTTAACTAGGTCATGGGTAACATCACAGGTGGTAGTTAGTCATGCTGGGAATGCTGAACATCTAAATACAGGGAGACAAAAATGCCCCATGTGGCACTTGAGCTATCATTTGGGGAAAACTAATCTGATTTAAAGGAGTAGTTCAGCATAAAAAAAAAATGTATCCCCTATCCGCAGGGTATAAGTGGCAGATCATGGGGGAGTTCGACTGCTGGGGACCCCCTGTGATCTCCTGCTCGGTGCCCTGACTCTCTGCATGAATGAATGAATTGTGTCAACCATGACGACACGAAGCTGTGGCCAACATGTCCCATCCATGCAGTCCTTTGGGAGAGCCTGAGCTACACAAACATTGTATCTCTGGCTCTCTCATAGGGATGCATGGAGAGGGCGTGTTGGCCACTGCTTCATTACATGTTCAACACACTTCATTACATGTTCAACATTGATATACATTACTGTGCAGTCAGTTGTTGTGGGTGAGGAGTCATCCTATAACCCTGTAAACTGTGTTTACACTTTTAGCAGGGGAAAAGAGAGGTATCAGTTAGGTAAATACTTTGGAAGCTTTTTTTTATTCTTGCATTTTGTCACCCAAAGTCCCAGTGACCTCATTTAATAGCAGCGTTATTTTCTATGGAATTATACATGGTATTTTTGTAAAACACAAGGACATTGGAGAAAAAGTGGAGCAGTTGCCCATAGCAATCAATTAAATTGCTTGTTTTAAAAATGAATTAACAATTTCGTCAGTGGCAATGGGCATTTCTCCACTTTTCTTCTGCACTGGTTCTGAGAAATCTTTCTCATTGTAACTTTACCAAAAGAACACCGTTACGAATGCCATGTCAATCCGAAATTATTGTTTTACTCCAGAATAATGAATAGTTTAGAACACTGAATGAATCTGAAAAACGAACAGGACAAAACGAAAAATGTGCTTTATGAAAAGAAACTAAACTTAACAAAATGTTTCCATTGTGTGAATAGCAAAAAGTTTAGAATACCGAATGAGGTTGAAAAACAAAAGCAACTGAACCAGAATCAGAAAAATGGGAAAGTAAGCCTCACTTCTTAACCAACAGGACTTGATGGAAGTGCTGCTGGCTTGGTGCCAGATACCATAGGACACCTTGAAGGAGAAATGCGGCAGAAATATTTTAAGTTCCCCTGTGCCCCGGCTGCAAAAACTAAAAAAAATAAACAACTTTAACTCACCTTCCTACGTTCCACTGTGGCTCAGGTATCGGAGTCCCGTTCCTCCGGCGCTACTTGGGTCCATGCTTTTTAGGCTCGAAATATCACACTGCGGTAAGCGTATTGCCGGCCGCAGCTATGTCCCACCTCGGCCAGTGAAAGGCTCGGGCCAGCTCCTTAAGTGACTGCGCTCAGCCTATCACTGGCCAAGGTGGGACATCACTGCGGCCGGCGATATGCTGACCGCAGTGTGATGTTTCGAGACTAGGAAGCACGGAGCCGAGCAGTGCCGGAGGAACGGGACGCCGATACCGGAGCCACAGGGGAACGTAGGAAGGTGAGTTAAAGTTTGTTTTTTTACATTTTTTGCAGCCCGGGCACAGGGGAACTTAAAAGATTTCTGCCGCATTTCTCCATTAATAAGTTATGTGGATTTCATGCTTCAATGGGTAAAGGCTGTTTTTGTGGCACAAGGGGGAACTACATAGTTAGTCACAGGGCACTCTTGGTATTTTGGGATGCAAAAATAAACTCTGCGATCATATTCAAATTGATATTTGAAACTTTTTTGGTAATGCACACTATTAAGGGGAACTACATGTTATGGCTGATCAGTAAAGTCATCTGTTTCCTGATCTCGCCCTTTCTGATTTGTAGACAACTGACTGATATTTTTGCACATGTATTATGCTTTACATTTGATATGATACTTTTGCCTTTTCAATAACAATGTATTTACCACTCTTTCTGTACGGTGTCTGATCAACCACTTCATTTCTCACAGATCCAGTACTCATATTTTTTACACCTGTACTTGGCAGGTTCTAAAAAGAAAATGTAATTATTTTACAAGTTCAAGTGAATGTGTTTTCCAGTGTAAATGTTCTTTACATTTGCTGAAAAAAAAAAAAAAGAATGTGAACTTTTGTCTGGAAATGCCCTTAGATTCCTATTGCATGAATCTACCTTAGCACTGCCTTGTTTCACAGGGCAGATCCAGGTCATCCATTAATTCATCAGGACACTTAGCTTGTATGGAGATGTTCTAATATTTGGTATATACACTACACTAAGGGTAGTTTTTGAAAAGTGTTTTAAGGGGTCTTAAAATGATAGAACGTGTACAAATTATGAGCTGTGCTGCAATACCACACAACCTGAGGACAGGTGTGATGTTGTGCCCCCAATATAGTTATAATTCCCCCAGTGCCTCATGTAATAATAATACAGTAAACACCCAAATTATATGGGACTCGGGGGAAATTATTACCATATGGGGGCACAGGAATGCCTTATTACTATATTGGGGCTTGTGCCCTTGTGCTAGCGGCATCTTGGTGCAGTTATAAAATGTTCCATGCTGCTATTGTACCTTAGGTATGCTATAGAGATATGGAGTATCAGGGTCCCCTCATTTGTGTGTGTGCAGTCTATGGCAAACATCATAGGCCTTAGGCTCTACCCACTAACTCAGGTACAGCTAAACAATTACAGTGGGGAAAAGAGTATTTAGTCAGCCACCAATTGTGCAAGTTCTCCCACTTAAAAAGATGAGAGAGGCCTGCAATTTTCATCATAGGGACACTTTAACAAACAGAATTGGGGGTAAGAATACAGGAAATCACATTGTAGGATTTCTAATGAATTAATTGGTAAATTCCTCGGTTAAATAAGTATTTGGTCACCTACAAACAAGCAAGATTTCTGTCTCTCTCAGACCTGTAACTTCTTCTTTAATAGTCTCTCCTGTCCTTCACTCGTTACCCGTATTAATGGCATCTGTTTGAACTTGCTATCGGTATAAAATATACCTGACCACGACTGCAAACAGTCACACTCCAAACTCCAATATGACCAAGACCAAAGAGCTGTCGAAGGACACCAGAAACAAAATTGAAGACATGCACCAGGCTGGGAAGACTGAATCTGCAATAGGCAAGCAGCTTGGTGTGAAGAAATCAACTGTGGGAGCAACTATTAGAAAATTGAAGACATACAAGACCACTGATAATCTCCCTCGATCTGGGGCTCCATGTAAGATCTCACCCCGTTGTGTCAAAATGATCACAAGAACGGTGAGTAAAAATCCAAGAACCACACAGGGGGACCTAGGGAATGACCTGTAGAGAGCTGGGACCAAAGTTACAAAGGCTACCATCAGTAACACACCATGCCGCCAGGGACTCAAACCATGCAGTGCGAGACGTGTCCTGCTTAAGCCAGTACATGTCCGGGCCCGTCTGAAGTTTGCTAGAGAGCATTTGGATGTTCCAGAAGAGTATTGGGAGAATGTCATATGGTCAGATGAAACCAAAGTAAAACTTTTTGATAAAATCTCAACTCGTTGTGTTTGGAGGAGAAAGAATGCTGAGTTGCATCCAAAGAACACCATACCTACTGTGAAGCATGGGGGTGGAAACATCATGCTTTTGGGATGTTTTTCAGCAAAGGGACCAGGGTGACTGATCCATGTAAAGGAAAGAATGAATGGGGCCATGCATCGTGAGATTTTGAGTAAAAACCTCCTTCCATCAGCAAGGGAATTGAAGATGAAACATGGCTGGGTTTTCAGCATGACAATGATCTCAAGCACAACACCCGAGCAATGAAGGAGTGGCTTCTTAAGAAGCATTTCAAGGTCCTGGAGTGGCCTAGCCAGTCTCCAGATCTCAACCCCATAGAAAACCTTTGGAGGGAGTTGAAAGTCCGGATTGCCCAGGAATGGGCCAAAATACCAGCAACAGTGTGTGAAAACCTTGTGAAGACTTACAGAAAACATTTGATCTCTGTCATTACCAACAAAGGGTATATAACAAAGTATTGAGATGAACTTTTGTTATTGACCAAATACTTATTTTCCATTATAATTTGCAAATAAATTCTTTAAAAATCAGACAATGTGATTTCATGAATTATTTTTCTTATTATGTCGCTCATAGTTGAGGTATACCTATGATGAAAATGACAGGCCTCTCTCATCTTTTTAAGTGGGAGAACTTGCACAATTGATGGCTGACTAAATAATTTTTTGCCCCACTGTAATTACATCAATCATTTTACCTTAACCCCTTAGGGACTCAGCCTATTTTCACTTTAAGGACTCAGCAAATTTTAGTTTTTGCATTTTCGCTTTTTCCTCCTTCCCTTCTAAAAATCATAACGCTTTAAATGTTGCACCTACAGACCCATAAAAGGGCTTATTTTTTTGCGTCACCAATTGTACTTTGCAATTACATTACTTATTTCATTATATAACCAGCGGTGAAACAAAAAAAAAAGATTATTTGTGGGATGAAATCAAATTAAAACGCCATTTTGTAACTTTTGGGGGCTCCCGTTTCAACGCAGTACAATATTTGATAAAAATGACACATCTTTATTCTGTAGGTCCATACGGTTACAAAGATGCCCAATTTATATTGTTTTTATTTTGTTTTAATACTTAAAAAATTATAAACTACATGCACCAAAATTAGTTAGTTTAAAATTGGCATCTTATGACCCCTATAACTTTTTTACTTTTCCATGTACGGGGCAGTGTGAGGGCTCATTTTTTGCGCTGTCATCTGTACCATTTTTGTTTTGATGGGACTTTTTGATCACTTTTTATTAATATTTTTATGTGACCAAAAATGCACAATTTTGGACTTTGGTATTTGTTTACGTGTACGCCATCAACTGTGTGGTCTAGCTAACCTAATATTTTAATAGTTCGGACATTTACGCACGCGGTGGTACCACATATGGTTATTTTTATTCTTTATTACATTATTTTATTTAAAAAATGGGAAAAGGGAAGGGGTTAATGAACTTTTATTTAATTTTTAGCCTCGATAGGTGCTAAAACATGCAATCTTCTGATTGCATACACTGATCAGTGCTATGCCATTGCAAAGCACTGATCAGTGTAACCGGCGATCTACTGCTTTAGCCTGCTGCGCAGGCATGGAGCAGTAGATCGCCGATCTGACAACAGAGAAGCAGGTGAGTACCCTCCCGTCGTCCGGTAAGCTGATCGGGACATTGCAATTTTGTCAAGATAGTCCCGATCAGCTCTGCTGAGCTGCCCGGATTCTTTTACATTGGTTTTAGACGCCACGATCAAAGTTGATTGGGGTTAATGGTGGGCATCGGCCCGATCGGCTGCGCCCGGCATTAGCGATGGGTCCTGGCTGCCCATAGCAACCAGGACCCACCGGGTTTAACCCATTCTCCGCCGGTAAGAACGGTTTAAACCCATTACCCGGTACGCCCTGAGTCCTTAAGGATCGGGGATGCAGGGTGTATGCATACGCCCTGCATCCCCAAGAGGTTAAAATGTATGGCGCAAACAAAAAAAATATTATGTGGGGAAATTGAAATGAAAGCCGCAATTTCTGTGTGTAAAATCTGCAGTGTTTATAGTACTAGCAAAGGAGATGAGATTTTTAGATGTGAAACGCGTCAGGGGTTTCATCGTGCCTGTTTTATCCTGTTGTATCCCAATAAAGCGCAAAAGATTTTGTACCTGAACACCTAGTGCTCGACATTCGTTTTCTACATGGACTTTGGTGTTTGAAGCCGGGGCAGTGCCGGCAGGTCCGCTGCGCAGGTGCTTTCAGAGGGCTGAAGTGGAGCTGTGTTTCTCCAAACATTGCTACTGTGCTGTAATACCCCACACAAACTGAAGCCAAGAGTGGCGCTGTTTCTGGAAGCTATGTTGTTTTAACGTTTGGATAACCCTTTTTATTCATATACTTTATGCTTCGTCACTCACTGTACATTAGCAAAGCTGAAACGAGCTGAAACGGGCCCTGTGAATGAACTGTGCACACCTGGCTAGGCGAATGTAGGGTGCACATACATTACCATATGATTCACCACTCACTACAATATACATTCATTCGCCAGGCAGGGTGCTCATATACCTACTGTTGGGCTTGAGGGGGCACTACATGCCACAAGCATTCTCTCACCTCCTCAGTCTCTGTCCTAAGTATAACTGTGTACATATTGCAGAGTGATCCTGTAAGCTAGCCATAGAAATTAGGTCTGTTTCAGATCTAAACTTACAGGTAACTTTCATGATTGACTTGGCCAATAAACGGTAGGTGACAGACCCCTTTAACACCCCAGTAATCCAACCGATCTGAACCTTGTTTCCTCAACAGTAGACCCCACCGAAATGGTCAAAAATGAAATCCTTCTATACTAACCTTCCCAGGCAGGCATAGTTTACTAATATGGGAATAAATATGTTACTAGTGGTATACATAGAGGAGAGGGGGCCCTATAGCGAAGATCAAAATAAACCTTTCAATATAGTGCTGCGTTTTGACACCTAGCATTTCTGCTGTTTTCTCCTCAATGTCCTTTCCATGAACATTAAAGAGGTACTCCGGTGAATTTTTTTTTTTAATCAACTGGTGCCAGAACATTAAACGGATTTTTAAATTACTTTTATTTAAAAATCTTAATCCTCCCAGTACTTACCAGCTGCTGTATGCTCCACAGGATTTTTTTTTTGTCTGACCACAGTGCTCTCTGCTGACACCTCTGTCTGGCTCAGGAACTGTCTAGAGCAGGAGAAAATCCCCATAGCAAACCTATCCTGCTCTGGACAGTTCCTGAGACAGACAGAGGTGTCAGCAGAGAGAACTGTGGTTAGAGAGAAAAGAAATGTAAAAAGAAAATAACTTCATCTGGAGTATACAGCAGCTGATAAGTACTGGAAGGGTTATGATTTTTAAATAGAAGTAATTTACAAATCTGTTTAACTTTCTGGCACCAGTTTATAAAAAAAAAACAAAAAAAAAAAAACGGGGATAGGATCAACCAGAGCTGGACCCCTCTCTCCCAAAAGCCACTTGGTCTGTTTATGGTTTGCATGCCATAGCTGGATACTGGCAGACATTATCAACATTGTGTCATCATCTTAAAGGGGTACAAATTTTTTTAAATCAACTGATGCCAGATAGTTACTCCACTCCCCAGCATCCGGAACATTGAGTTCCTGAACGCTGTGTGTGGGCTTCTGTGTTCATGCCCGCCGTCTCGTGACGTCAAGCCCCGTCATGTGATGTCACGTCCTGCCCCCTCAATGCAAGTCTAGTCTAGTCTTCCCCTAGACTTTCATTGAGGGGGGCAGGCCGTCACAAGGGGGGCGGGCATGAACACGAAAGACCGCACACAGCGTTCAGGAACTCAATGTGTACATTGAGTTCCTGAATGCTGGGGAGCGGAGTAACCCTTTAAACAGATTTGTAAATTACTTCTATTAAAAATCTTAATCCTTCCAGTACTTATCAACTGCTATGATCCACAGGAAGTTATTTTCTTTTTGAATTTCTTTTCTGTCTGACCACAGTGCTCTCTGCTGACACCTCTGTCCATTTTAGGAACTATCCAGAGCAGGATAGGTTTTCTATGGGGATTTGCTCATACTATAGACAGTTCCTAAAATGGACAGAGGTGTCAGCAGAGAGCACTGTGGTCAGACAGAAAGGAAATTCAAAAAGAAAAGAACTGTGGATCTCATTATCAGCAGATAAGTACTGGAAGGATTAAACATTTTTTTAATAGAAGTCATTTACAAAACTGTTTAACTTTCTGGCACCAGTTGATAAAAAAAAAAAAAGTTTTCCAGTGGAGTGACCCTTTAAGAGAATTACATACTTTGTATGATTCATTACATATATAGTGCTAGGAATATGTTCTAGCAGAGGTTGCCAGCTTCTCTTACTGTGGATGTCAAGGTTTGTTAGAGGTTGTAGGTTCATAACACCTGGAGAACCACTGGTTAGAGATCACAGCTTTAACATGGAAGCTGAGAGTTGTAGTTTTACAATTGAGGAAGAATGGGTAGATAAAGGTGGGGAATTTTGTAGAGCTCTCCTGCTGTCAAAGGACGGGCTCAAAACGCACTCAAAACGCCACGGTTGCACAGGACAATTTATTTAAATATTTTTGGACAACGCGTTTCTGCGCTCACATGCACCTTCATCAGGTCCACAAAAGGATACTATAATGATGGTAAGATAAATAAATAAACATAAACATACATGTCCCACATAATTAAAATTAAAATAGTTTGGTACACAAACTTGAAAAAACCTTTTTATCAAGTTTCAATTTATTTATGTTTACTTATTTATCTTACCATCATTTTAGTATTGTTTTGCGGATCTGATGAAGGCGCATGTGAGCGGCGAAACGCGTTGTCCAAAAATATTTCAATAAATTGTCCTGTGCAACCGTGGCGTTTTGAGTCCGTCCTTTGACAGCAGGAGCGCTCTACAAAATTCCCCACCTTTATCTACCCATTCTTCCTCTATTATTCCGTACCCTAAGGGAAACGGATAGGGGGAGATAGAGCTGCACACTGCATCCACTGATCTCTACCCACACCTCCCAACAGTGTTGGGCTTACACTGTTGCATCCCCTCAGCAGGTCAGTACAGCACATTAGGTGAGGTGGTGGTTCCCCCTTTCCCACCAAACGACAGCATACAAGCGCCCGTTTTTTTGGTCTTTCTTCAGTTTTACAATAGGAAAGTAACACAATGGAGACCACTGTAGAGCGTGCAGTATACATCAGTCAATATGTGATATCTATAATGAACACAGCTTTACAGAGAGTGCTGGAATTTGTAGTGTGATGACAATTAGACGGGTATAGGTTTTCTAGGGCCATAGGATAGAACAGTGTTTCCCAACCAGGGTGCCTCTAGCTGTTGCAAAACTACAACTCCCAGCATGCTCGGACAGCCGAAGGCTGTCCGAGCATGCTGGGAGTTGTAGTTTTGCAACAGCTGGAGGCACTCCGGTTGGGAAACACTGGGATAGAATGACAATCTAGTTTTAATAACATTGTTTGAGAGATACATCTCCTTACAGCAGGTTGGAGTTGCAGCCCACCTCTGAGCTGACTGTGTCTTTTGTTTTCATTATACCTCTTTCCAAAAACTCAAAAGTACAGATATTAAACGCTTGTCAGAAACGGCTCATTCCTCAGTATTACTGCTGTTTCCTCCTCTCACTCCCCGAAAAGAGAGAGGTAAAAGCCTTAAGATACTAATCTGAATAATAAAAAATGTGATATATTTTTTTCCTTTCCTATCTCCCACCAGCATCATAAAAGATGAAAACCCGGCTCTGCCTTTGATCATCGCCAAGTGAAGACAATCCTTCATTCTGGAATGTCTTCCTTCCTCCTCCTCTATCTGTGGCTCTTCTCCGTCCTCTCACAAACCTGTATTTCATTCCATTTTTTGGACTTTGATCTGTTCATATTAGAGTTTTTTCTTCTTTTTTTATGATGTGGGGTTTGTAATTTGAGACTTTAGTTCATAAACAAAGGACAGCGCTTTGATTGGATTTTTGATGATAGGTGTAATTACCTCTTGTGATACGGTAGATAGGAAACTCATGAATATCATCAGTCTGGATGCTTCCATTTTCCTTTCTTTGCCTTCATATAGAATTCTATATTAAAACCTTAGTATCCAAAGATGAGGCGTGTTAAAGGAGTAGTCCAATGGTGACCCAGTGGTGAAAAACTTATCCCCTATCCTAAGGATAGGGGATAAGTTTGAGATCGCGGGGTGTCCGACCGCTGGGGCCCCCTGCGATCTCCTGTACGGAGCCCCGACAGCCCGCGGGAAGGGGGCGTGTTGACCTCCGCACGAAGCGGTGGCCGACACGCCCCCTCAATACAACTCTATGGCAGAGCCGAAGCGCTGCCTTCGGCAATCTCCGGCTCTGCCATAGAGATGTATTGAGGGGGCGTGTCGGCCGCCGCTTCGTGCGGGGGTCGACACCCGCTATCTGGCCGGAGAGCCTGGCCCCCGTACAGAGAGATCGCAGGGGGCCCCAGCGGTCGGACCCCCGCGATCTCAAACGTATCCTCTATCCTTCGGATAGGGGATTAGTTTTTCACCACTGGACTACCCCTTCAAGTATTTAGCTCAATTGTCCACAAATAGCCCAGGTTGTAAGATGTCATTTCTTTTATTTATTTTTATATAATTTTTATTAACATTTTTTTCATATACCCAATAGTCATAGTCATCGGGGACATCAATAGGGGACATCAGGGACATCCCCCCAGACAGTAAACATGATAATACAGACAAGGCATAAATACAGCTATGTGATATCACGAAGCATAATGAGACAAGTAGTCTCAAAAACAATTTCAGACATACCCACCCAACCTCCCACATAGTCGTCATAGGACAAAAATTTGAAAAGAATTAGTTCACCTCACAAACACAAATAGGGGTAAAAATCCAAGATAAAAGATATTCACGGGGTAAATAAGTCAAGTTATACGAAGCCTTCCCAAGGATCCTGCAATACTATTCCTAAGGTACCACGTAGAGTCAACAAATGGAGTCTTGATTCATCTGATTTCCTCGTCAGACAGAAATATAGATAAAGGTCTTCCATTTTTTTTTAAACATGCCAAAAAGTAGAAAAAATTTATATTTTCTGGGGCGATGGACCAAGAGGTCAAAAAGAGACTAAGCTCTTGGTATTAAAACAACATAGCATTTATTATATAGCACATACAACGCGTTTCAGGCCCGTAATGGGCCCTTCCTCAGGACAAGGTGAGCACCTTGTCCTGAGGAAGGGTCCATTACGGGCCTGAAACGCATTGTATGTGCTATGTAATAAATGCTATGTTGTTTTAATACCAAGAGCTTAGTCTCTTTTTGACCTCTTGGTCCAACACCGCAGAAAATATCAATTTTTTTCTACTTTTTTGCACGTATCTATCACCGATGACTGAGGACAGCGATCGGAAGGATTGCGAGCTGCAGGACCATTAATACCCACTCTACTTGCGAACAGAGGTGTTGTGCTCTCAGCGCAACGCCACATTGTGAGTGGGATTCTTATCTTTTTCTTGGATCATTACTGTCTAACAGTACCTCACTAGGGGCGCGTGTCCTCTCTCTTTTTTTTTTTCCTTTTCCTGAAACTAGACCATGTAACAGGTCCGTCCGGGGGAGATTGCAATTCGGCACACCTCTATACGGTCAGGCCTCTCCTCAGTTCTTGGGAGAGTAAAACCATACAGTGCATGGTGTATTATTTTAAATTGGGTCTCCCTCCAAACCTTGTTAGTTACTGCCCTGCGAACTATAGTCCAGCCTTCCAAGATCAGTTTGTGAAGGTCAGTTTTGCCCAATTTAACCTCCCAGTAGCGAAACATTGAGGCTTCTACTCCTTACTACCTCTACGTTTAACTTTCCAATAAAGGTAAGACAGTGAATTATATAATACACACTCTGGGTATATATATATTGGGCACCCAATGCCAAATAGATACACAAGTCCCTAGGTGAGACAAATTCAGTATATACTCTCAGATCAAATATTCACCAATTAGGCCCAAGATAAAAATCAAAACTTAGTTTACTGATAATCACATAATATAGTACAAAAAACAAATGCATCTGCTTGGATGGGGAATAGGGTACATGGGAAATTCTACACTAAAGACCCTGCCTGTCTAGGAAGGGAACTCCTAATATTAACCCCTTTCCATTTTTGCATTTTCGTTTTTTCCTCCTTACCTTTAAAAAATCATAACTCTTTTAATTTTGCACCTAAAAATCCATATTATGGCTTATTTTTTGCGTCACCAATTCTACTTTGTAATGACCTCAGTCATTTTACCCGAAAATGTACGGCGAAACAGAAAAAATCATTGTGAGACAAAATAGAAAAAAAACACACCATTTTGTAACTTTTGGGGGCTTCCGTTTCTACGCAGTACATTTTTCGGTAAAAATGACACCTTCTCTTTATTCTGTAGGTCCATACGATTAAAATGATACCCTACTTATATATGTTTGATTTTGTCGTACTTCTGGAAAAAATCATAACTACATGCAGGAAAATTAATACGTTTAAAATTGTCATCTTCTGACCCCTATAACTTTTTTATTCTTCTGCGTATGGGGCGGTATGAGGGCTCATTTTTTGCGTCATGATCTGAAGTTTCTTAGCGGTACCATTTTTGCATTGATAGGACTTTGCCTTTTATTCATTTTTTCTTTATATAAAAAGTGACCAAAAATGCACTATTTTGGACTTTTGAATTTTTTTGCACGTACGCCATTGACCGTGCGGTTTAATTAATTATAAATTTTTATAATCGGACATTTCCACACGTGGCGATACCACATGTTTATTTTTATTTACACAGTTTTTTTTTTATGGGAAAAAGGGGGGTGATTCAAACTTTTATTAGGGAAGGTGTTAAATGATCTTCACTTTTTTTTTTTTTGCAGTGTTATAGCTCCCATAGGGGGCTATAACACTGCAAACACTGATCTTTTACATTGATCAGTGGTTTCTCATAGGAAACCACTGATCCATGATTCTGCCGCTTGACTGCTCATGCCTGGATGCCTGGATCTCAAGCACTGAGCAGTCATTCGGCGATCGGACAGCATGGAGGCAGGTAGGGATCCTCCGGCTGTCATATAAGCTGTTCGGGATGCCGCGGCGATCCCGAACAGCTCCCTGAGCTAACCGGCATTGTTTTACTTTCACTTTCGATGCGGTGTTCAACTTTGAAAGCCGCGTCTAAAGGCTTAGTAGCCGTGGCCCCGCGTTATAGAACTGGAGCGGACTCATGATGTACTGGTACGTCATGGGTCCTTAAGGGGTCAAGTGTGGATAGGGTTAAGGGAACACATTGCACAATACAGTTAGTGAAAAGAGGCCTTTCTTGCCAAGAGAGGCCTTTTTTCACTAACTAACTGTATTGTGTAATGTGTTCCCTTAACCCTATCCACACTTAACCCCTTCATAACCCAGCCCATTTTCACCTTCAGGACCTGGTAATTTTTTGAACATCTGACCACTGTTACTTTAAACATTAATAACTTTGGGATGGTTTTACTTATCATTCTGATTCCGAGACTGTTTTTTCGTGACATATTCTACTTTATGTTATTGATAAAATTTCACTGATATTTGCATCCTTTCTTGGTAAAAAATCTAAAAATTTCATGAAAATTTTGAAAATTTTGCATTTTTCTAACTTTGAAACTCTCTGCTTGTAAGGAAAATGGATATTCCAAATAAATTATATATTGATTAACATATACAATATGTCTACTTGACGTGTTTTTACTTTTGGAAGACATCAGAGGGCTTCAAAGTTCCGCAGCAATTTTCCAATTTTTCTCAAGATTTTCATAATCGTAATTTTCCAGGGACCAGTTCAGGTTGGAAGTGGATTTTAAGGGTCTTCATATTAGAATTACCCCATAAATGACCCCATTATAAAAACTGCACCCCTCAAAGTATTCAAAATGACATTCAGTCAGTGTTTTAACCCTTTAGGTGTTTCACAGGAATAGTAGCAAAGTGAAGGAGAAAATTCTAAATCTTAATTTTTTACACTCGCATGTTCTTGTAGACCCAATTTTTTTATTTTTACAAAGGGTAAAAGGAGAGAAATCACCCTAAAATTTGTACCCCAATTTCTCTTGAGTAAGTAAACACCTCATTTGTGTATGTAAAGTGTTCGGCGGGCGCAGTGGAGGGCTCAGAAGGGAAGGAGCGACAATGGGATTTTGGAGAGTGAGTTTTTCTGAAAGGATTTTTGGGGGGCATGTGCCATTTAGGAAGCCCCTATGGTGCCAGAAACAGTGAACGCTCACATGTGACCCCATTTTGGAAACTACACCCCTCATGGAATTTAACAAGGGGTGCAGTGAGTATTTACACCCCACTGGCGTTTGACAGATATTTGAAACAGTGAACTGTGCAAATGAAAAATTTGTATTTTTCATTTTCACAGACCACTGTTCCAAAAATCTGTCATACACCAGTGGGGTGTAAATGCTCACTGCACCCCTTATTAAATTTCATGAGGGGTGTAGTTTCCAAAATGGGGTCACATATGGATATTTATTGTTTTTCGTTTATGTCAGAACTGCTGTAACAATCAGCCACCCCTGTGCAAATCACCTCAAATGTACATGGTGCACTCTCCCTTCTAGGCCTTGTTGTGCGCCCCCAGAGCACTTTACGCCTACATATGGGGTATCTCCGTAGTCGGGAAAAATTGCGTTACAAATTTTGAGGGTCTTTTTTCCCTTTTACCTCTTGTGAAAATGAAAAGTATGCGGCAACACCAGCATGTCAGTGTAAAAAAAATAATTTTTATACACTAACATGCTGGTGTAGACCCCAACTTCACCTTTTCATAGGGGTTAAAGAAGAAAAAGCTCCCCAAAATTTGTAAGGCAATTTCTCCCGAGTACGGCGATACCCCATATGTGTCCCAAAACTGTTGCCCTGAAATACGACAGGGCTCCAAAGTGAGAGCGCCATGCGCATTTGAGGCCTGAATTAGAGATTTGCATAGGGGTGGACATAGGGGTATTCTACACCAGTGATTCCCAAACAGGGTGCCTCCAGCTATTGCAAAACTCACAGCATGCCTGGACAGTCAATGACTGTCCGGCAATACTGGGAGTTGTTGTTTTGCAACAGCTGGAGGCTCTGTTTTGGAAACAGTAGCGCACCAGACGTTTTTCATTTTTATTGGGGAGGGGGGCTGTGTAGGGGTATGTGTATATATAGTGTTTTTTACTTTTTATTTTAGGTTAGTGTAAGTGTAGTGTAGTGTTTTTAGGGTACAGACACACGGGCAGAGGTTCAGAGCATGCCCGGACAGCCAAGGCTGTCCGGGCATGCTCGGAGTTGTAGTTTTGCAACAGCTGGAGGCACCCCTGGTTGGGAAACACTGACCTATACTGTATCATACTATATAGTCAAACATGCTGGAAGTTGTAGTTTTCGTTTGGGGCAGCTGCTGACCCACAGGCTGTATCAGTGCATGCTGGGAGTTGTAGTTAGTAACTTTCTGCAACTCTCGTATTTGCTTTAAAAAAAAAAAAAAGAAAACAATCAAAAAGTCACATCAAAGCAAACATGGTACTGTTAAAAACTACAGATCGGGGTGGAAAAAATCAGCCCTCATACAGGCCCGTATAAGGAGAAATAAAAAAGTGATAGGGGACAGAACAAGACAAATTCCTACGCATATGTGTATCCTGTGATGTCACGCATCTATTCATTATGAAAATTAGCATGGCCTGTATTTTTGTGCAAGAAAGGTGGCGACCTTAAAGGGGTACTCCGGCGCTTAGACATCTTATCCCCTATCCAAAGGATAGGGGATAAGATGCCTGATCGCGGGGGTCCCGCCACTGGGGACCCCCGTGATCTTGCACGCCGCCCCCCGTTAAAATCAGTCCCCGGAGCATGTTCGCTCCGGGTCTGATTACTGTCGATCACGGGGCCGGAGCATTGTGACGTCACGGCTCCGCCCCTGTGTGACATCACGCTCCGCCCCCTCAATGCAAGCCTATGGGAGGGGGCGTGACAGCTGTCGTCACACGGGGCGGAGGGGTGATGTCACAATGCTCCGGCCCTGTGATCGAGAGTAATCAGACCTGGAGCGAACACGCTCCGGGGACTGATCTTAACGCGGGGCGACGTCCAAGATCACTGTGGTCCCCAGCGGCAGGACCCCCGCGATCAGGCATCTTATCCCCTATCCTTTGGATCGGGGATAAGATGTCTAAGCGCCGGAGTACCCCTTTAATCATAGCTGAACAGTAGTGCAGCACATTCCATTATTATTCTTTTTTTTTGGCAATTTTGAACCAAAACCCCAAATAGAATATGCAATGGGCCCCATAAAATACACTGCAATGATCTTATCCTTAACGTCTATTGCTGTCTCTATTTGCAGGAAGGAGACGGATTCATCACATTTCCTTTTTGCTTATAACGTAAGTTTTAAGAGTAGTGCAGATTATGTCATGTGCTTAAAAAAGCATGAAAGCCATTTAATTGAATGAAGTGCAATGACCAGCTACATGTGGTATTATAAGCAGTTGTGCCCTGGAGCGATCTGTCTAGTGTCCTAAGAGTTTGAATAGATGTTCTGCCAGCTGGTAGAAGTCACATAAATCTCATTGTCTGGTAAGAGAGGCTGCGATATAAGAACATAACAATCCCAGCCAAATTCTCTCTGTTTCTAGTTGGGGCTCATCGAATGCAAATCAGCCATAATCCAAGAGCCATTTTCTGCTCTTATTTATCAGGGATCTGTTTCCATTTCTGTTACATATCCCACTTTTGTTTTTGGGCCACAGCATTCATTTAAAGGGGTTCTCGCTGCCCTGTCTTATGGAGCTCCGCTCGCAACGTCCAGAAGTTTATTACGCTGTGTGCGGGCTTCCGTGTTCGAGGCCGCCCCTTCCTGGTCACGCCTGCCCCCTCGTGACGTCACACCCGCCCCTCAACAAAAGTCTATGGGAAGGGGGCGTGACCGCTGTC
This sequence comes from Hyla sarda, assembly GCF_029499605.1. Classification (NCBI taxonomy): domain Eukaryota; kingdom Metazoa; phylum Chordata; class Amphibia; order Anura; family Hylidae; genus Hyla; species Hyla sarda. Next base: position 119,602,364 of record NC_079194.1, on the reverse strand, counting down.
ACGCCCCCTTCCCATAGACTTTGGTTGAGGGGGCGGGCGTGACGTCACGAGGGATCGGCCTCGAACACGGAAGCCCGCACACAGCGTCCGGAGTAATAAAAACTTTCGGACGCTGCGAGCAGAGCTCCGGAAGACAGGGCAGTGGAGAACCCCTTTAATCTTTTAAAAGGAATCTTCCCCCACAGTTTTCTTATGGTAAAGTGTAATGTATTATAACAAATACCCATCTACAGATGTCTCAGTTAATTCACACTACATGACATCCCAATTTATACTGTGGTGAGGGTGTGATGAGGGCAGATGAAATTACCCTAGGGGCAGACGGCATTAATGCCTTGTGTTAGTGACACCAGGGCATGGTTTATCCTCTACACCACCTGAAGGAATGCCGCTGGATCCTGGGCTAGGCACTGGGATGACGCCAAATTACGGAACAACGGCAGCTTAGTCAGACAGATGTAACAGTCTATACAGCTTGGCTAGATCCACGGAGGTGACCAGTGACTTCAGAGACCTCAGGGCTTGCTGGGACTTATGGTGGACTGGGACAATTTGCTGCAGAGCCACGCTGACTGAAGACAGATTGACTTGGAGTGACTTGACTATGGCAGACTATGACTGACTTCACCCCTTCTGTAGCTTACTAGGCTTTGACTTGACCTGTGGGGTACTGGACTTTAGGATCTGTGGCTGCGTGGTAGACTTTAGGCCTCTCTAGGACTCCAGGACACATACCTAAGACTTGACCTTACTGCAACTCAGCAAAGACTTCAAGAGCATAAGAGAGAGAGCTAGCTCCACCCATGGGGCTTATATGGGGAGACTAGGAGCTGTCCCATAGGTCACCTTTAGGTCACATGGTCACTGGTACCTCACTGGGTTATAATCACATGACATATTTCTTAAAGGCATAACACAATATAGATACAATACATTATATAACAAGCATAGAAGCATATATACCAAGGAACAGGTGCAGGGGGACCCAGGGGTCACTGTATGGAGGCTGCCTAACAGGACAGCAAGGGTACAGGGGTGCAACTCCTGTACTGGGCCACTACAATGCTAAACCTTAACAAAAACTGTAAATGTGCATGAACATTTTTGTAGCCTTCGCCTCCACAGGTTATCTCTTTCATGGCGCGGCTCCCAATTCTTGTGTGCCATTTAAAAAATATTTCCCTAAGCAGCGTTTGCATGACATCAAACCAATTCTATTAACCATCATTTTAGCCAAAACAGTAGGTAGAAAAGTCCAAATCTCCTCTCTGGGTCTCATGGGCACGATATGTCATGTACAGAAATGCACAGAGTGTACTATGGGCCAGTAATACGGAGCTGTAGGCACCGCATGGTGCCCTATCTGACAATGTTTTCTTCCCCAGGAGCAGTTCTGTACATAGAGATTACCCATGTTATATGGAACGTGATGCCTAATTCAAAGACATAACCCTCAGTGTGAAATTGGAGGCGCACAGAGTTACATCACGGACCCATAGATTACTATGAGCACCATTTTTGAGACCCTTAAAGGGAACCTATCACATTTCTCTGTGTTTACATTGTACAGTGGTCCCTCAAGTTACAATATTAATTGGTTCCAGGATTACCATTGTATGTTGAAACCATTGTATGTTGAGACCAGAACTCTATGGAAACCTGGTAATTGGTTCTGAAGCCACCAAAATGTCATCCAAAAATAGGAAAAGGTGAGGATTAAAGAAAAATAAATAGATAACTAATACAGATAAAGCAAATCCTTACATATAAAAGTAAGAAATATCTGCTGGGAGCTGTAACTCTTTTATTATAAAAATGCAAAACAAATCAGATACAAAACATTAAACAAAAACAAGCTTAACCAGCTATAACAAACATAACATAAATAAAATTGCAAAAACAAATTCTGCCTTACTGGCCAGCCCAAATTTACTAAAATACACTTTTACTTTTTTCACATACCAAAAAACTAAATATCACACTCAAACACGCATTCCAAAAAGAACATAAAAATAGCCCAACTTGGCTTATAAAAATATATAAAACATAAAATAAGCACGACTTGGCTATAAAACAAAAGAAAAGGAACATAAAGGTAGCACAACTTGGCTGTAACTCAAAAATGACCCTTACCCAGGGGAAAAAAAAAAAAAAAAAAAAAAAAAAAAAAATTATTTCAGCACAACTTGCTAATAAATAACACTCTGCCTCACAGCCAGAGATCCACCGGTGAAAGAAGGGCAGGGAAAAGCAGCGCGGAGACGCGGCCGGAGAGAGGGCCCAAAGAGCCCAGCCCCACGCACCGCCCCCGCACGGCCGCAAGGCCCGCGAAGCACGCCCAGCACGGCAAGGAGCCGAGGACGGCCAGAGAGGATCTGCGCGCGGCCCAGAAACCGGCGAGAGCCGGACCCAAAAAGAGCAAGCCACAACCGAAGAAAAGGACAACACCGCCGAAAAGCGAGACCGCGAAGCCGGAGGCGAGGAGAACAGAGACACCGGAGGGGAGCAGCCCCCCCAAGGAGGAAAAAATAAAATATAAAATTTTATACACAAACATGTATACATGCATATACGCAAGCATACACATACATACATATATATATATATACATACACATGTATATACACATAAACGCACACATATACATACACATAAACACATATGACACTACTTAACTACTGGCCCGACTGCACTATACACTGTATAATATAAAACAATATAAATACAAAACCCAATATATACAAAACACAATACAAAACTTACTGAAAATACACAAAAATATACTACAGAAAACAACGGAAAACACCTACACTAAAACTGTCCCCTCACCCACACCACCCCTCCTGTACATGGGTCAGAGTCCACTACCGTCCATACAGTTCACAAAGTCCAGTCCTTAACTGACCCATGTCAGGACCCCAAAACACCACAAAACCACCACCCACAAATACACCCTCCCCACCTAACACTCCTCCCAACCAACTTATATACAAACTTATACATTCTGAACCACCACCCCCTTTAGGCCCAAGTTTGGTTGCCTGTAAGCCCTTCATACCATGTCTACTAAACACAAAACAAAAAGCTAATGTGTACATGCATCAGCCCACCACCAGGGAGAAGGATGGCAGACCTGATACATAAATCATTTTATACTCTTTCCCTAACTCCCCCTACAATTCTCCCTAATTCTATCCCTACAATAAATCTGACCCTGCCCTCACCCTATCTCTACCCCTATAACACTGCCCCTAACCAAAAATAAAAGGTACTCTACCCAAAAGGTTTAGTACCTAGGGCACATGAAATGAGAAACCTCTCCACAGGAGAGATGCCCTACTGGTACCAAGACTGCCATACTCCAAAGACCTGATCTTCCCGAGGTCACCGGTGATGTTCCTACAGACCTCCACCTCGGAGAGGATTTTCTGTTGGGTCGACACTAAGCACCGTGCGTTCCACGTGTAGTACCTCACCACTAAACTGACTAAAAATAAAGTGCCCCGATCTCGGCCACCCAGGTTCCTGAATGCCCCATAAGCCCACTCCGGATAGGCAAGGCCGGCAAGTTGACTCCAGCCGATGGAAGCGCCCACCCTGTTATAGACCCCTATGTTAAAGGGACAATGAAGCAGAAAGTGGTCCATGCTTTCCAGCGTGTCCCCGCACTCTTCTCGGGGACATCCCCGGTCATCAGAGTTCCTGTACTTCAGGTTGTCCTTTACACATAGCTTCCCCTGAAAGCAGCGCCAGGCCAAGTCCCAAAACTTCTGGGGGATCCTTTTCATGTTTAAAAGATACAACCCCACCCTCAGATCCCGACCTGGGCAGTCCCTGAGCGCCAGAGGCTTCTGGAAGTGGGTCAACAGAACCCGTTTGTCAAGGAACTGCCTTGACTGGGTCCTGATCTCCCACACTCCCAGACCCCACCGACGTATCGCCTTCAGAGTCGGGGTAGCGTAAGCCGGAAGATATCCATGGGGCGTACGGAGGTCCTTCACTTGCCCTCCTGTCTCCCATTCCTGGAAGAAAGGCCGAAACCACTCCCTGCAGGAGAGTACCCACGGAGGAGCCCTCTCTGACCAGAGGTTCGAGATGTTAGCTTTCAAGAAGGTGTTCGTTAAGAACACCACAGGGTTTACCATAGATAAACCCCCTAGTCTCCTCGTGCGGTACGTAACCTCCCTCTTGACTAGGTTCAACCTGTTCCCCCATAACAGTTGAAAAAACAGGCTGTAGACCCTAGTGTAGTAAGCCTCTGGTAAGATACATACACTGCCTAGATAGATAAACAAGGGGAGCAGGTACGATTTGGTCAGGTGTACCCTTTCCCTGAGGGTCATAGACCAACCCTTCCACTGGTTCACCCTCTGAGTGGCATCCTGGAGCTTACCGTCCCAGTTTTTGGTGGGATAATCATCCTGGCCGAATGTGATGCCCAGAATTTTTGCTGAATCTTGGAGCCCTGGAAGGGTGTCCGGGAGATCAAACGTGGGATCTCCCCCTCCCAGCCAGAGACTTTCACACTTATCCCGGTTGATCTTGGACCCGGATGCCTCCGAGTAGCGGTCCACCTCTGACATCACCACATCGACCTCCTCCCGTGAGGAGACGAAAATAGTGACATCATCAGCGTACGCCACCACTCTCTGGGCGACATCCGGCTCCGCCAGAGTCATCCCGACTCCCGCCAACGGCCCACAATCTACCCTCCGGACGAAGGGATCGATTGCGAACACGTATAACAGCGGGCTCAAAGGACAACCCTGACGGACTCCGGACCCCACCTCAAAAGAGCGGCCAGACCAACCGTTCACCAGCGGGAAACTCTCTGCCCCTGCATATAAGGTGACAAGCCAATTCACAAAAGTACTCGGTAAGCCATATCTCAGGAGGACGGACCAGAGGTATTCGTGGCTCACCCGATCAAATGCTTTGGCCTGATCCAAGGACAGCATGTACCCCTTCCAGAGACCCGCACTACTCCGCTCCACTGCCTCCCTGACACTGAGGACCGCACTTAAGGTGCTTCGGCCCGGAACAGAGCAGTGCTGGGCCCCCGAAAGGAGCCGGGGTGCAAACTTCACCAACCGATTAAACAGTATCTTGGCCAGAAGCTTCCTGTCCGTATTGAGAAGAGCTATGGGCCTCCAATTCTCAATCCGGCTAGGATCTTTACCCTTTGACAGAAGAATCAGGGCTGACCTCCTCATTGACTTTGGTAGAGTGCCCGAGGAGAGACACTCATTGAATACCTCAGTCAAGAGGGGAGCTAAAGACTCCTTAAAGGTCCTGTACCACTCGGATGTTAAGCCATCCGGGCCTGGCGACTTCTTGGGGGCGAGCCCCTCGATCGCCAGTCTCACTTCCTCTTCCCTGATTTCTTCTGCCAAAACATCAAGAGAGGGGTCTACCCCTGGCTCAGGAATAGTTTCAGCCAGGAAAGCCGACATCCCGTCTCGATTTAGATCCTTCCTTCCCAAGAGGTGCGAGTAGAAGGATCTGACGACCTCCAGGATCCCTGATCTGGACCGATTCAGAGATCCCGTACTATCAATCAGTCCTGAGACCACTTTACTACTCACTGACATCTTACAGTTCTTGTAAGGGTCGGGCGAGCGGTACCTCCCGTAATCCCTCTCAAAAACCAAAGATGCGTGCCTATCGTACTGACACCCCATCAACAAGGATTTCACTCTGGAGATATCCTCCCGGCTACCTCCAGTCGAGACAAGGAGCTCGAGTTTCCTCCTCAGACCCCGATACAGGCGGTACCTATTCAGGGACCTGAGGCTCGAGAGCTGGCGGAAGAACCCCGCAACCCGCTTCTTGAATATCTCCCACCACTCTGACTTACTACTACAAAAGTCCAGTAAAGGTACCTGACTCTGAAGAAAGTCCTCAAAGGACTGTCTTATTTCCGCTTCCTCCAGGAGGGACGAATTCAGCTTCCAATAACCTTTACCCATCCGGGGGGTCTCTGAAACATTCAAGGAAAACAAAATCATACAGTGATCGGAGAATTCCACCTCAACCACGGACACTGCGGAAGAGACGGCTTCCTCCTTTAAATAAAACCTGTCTATCCTAGACCTGCAGCTACCTCGATGATAGGTGAAACCCACGTGGCCTGAGGGGCTCCGGATGTGGGCGTCCTCTAGGCGAGCTTCCCTAACTATATTATTGAGGGCCACGCTATCGTAAGCCAGCGGACCATTGGAACCTCTCCTATCTTGGGACCTCGTGACATTATTGAAGTCCCCTCCAAAAATCACTTGCCGGCTAGTAAAAAGGAAGGGCTTAATCCTCATAAAGAGATCTTTGCGGCCCCACTTGGTTTGTGGGGCGTAGATGTTAATGAGCCGGAGCTCTTGCCCCTTCATGAGGACATCTAAGATCAGGCACCTCCCCATTTCTAACTCAATAACCCGTCGGCATTCAACCGGAGCGGTAAAAAGGACCGCCACCCCACTATACGGCTCAGCCGCAAGAGACCAGTGGGAGGGACCGCGCCTCCACTCTCTTCTGGCTTTTACCAGGGAGGCTAGATCTGACAACCTGGTCTCTTGCAGATACAAAATGTCGGCTTCAACACGGCCGAGAAAATCAAAGGCTGCGAATCTAGCCGTATCAGACTTTATGCTGGCACAGTTAATGGATGCCAGCGTCAATGGGGTGAGTGCCGCCATCATGGGTGATTAAGTTAGATGGCCTCACCTTTATTTCTTCTTCCCCTTCTTCTTCGTGCCCTCATCCCCAGAAGAAGAAGAAAGGGCAGGACCGCTTTTACCCCTTTTTTTGGACTCACTCTGGTCCATATGGTCCCCGTCTCCGTCCGACCCCGGTCTAGCCCTGCCCTCTGAGGAAGGTGCCTCAACAGGACAGGGCCCAGTTCCCCCCAGAGGCTCTCTCTCCCTAGGCACCTCGCCCTCACCTTCCCCCTCCAAGGAGGGGGAGGAGATGTTATCAAGGACGAGGTACCGGTTTGACAGGTCAACCAGAGGGGGGGCAGTCAGGCTTCCGCTTTGGACCCGGCCCGCAGTACGAGGGAGAGAGGGCTTGGACCTCTTCTTTCTCCCTTTCCTTTTGCCCTTGTCTTTCTTTTTGGCCTTCTCTACACTCTCCTCATCCACACTTTCATAGTGGGAGGAATCGGAAGAGTCGGCCATATTGCCTTCCTCTTCGCCCAGTCTCCTGACCTCCTCATCCAGCACGTCCTCCTCCAGGGCTTCAGTCATTTCAGGGCCAGCTTCAGGAGCAGGGGCAGGAGCTACCCCCGTCACTTGGGCACTCTCCTGCTCCCTACTCCTCCTCCGATTTTCCTCCCGCCTTAGTTTGGCGGGGCCCTTCTTCCTCACTAGCCCTGGTGCGCCCCCATCCCTGCTCGTACCCTCTCCAGCCGAGGCAACTTCACAGCTCTCCCCAGCCGGAGCGGCCGCCGCACGGGCGAAGGCGCTAGGACAACGGCTGAAAGGGTGCCCGAGGACACCACACAGATGGCAGCGGATCTGCCTACAGGATGCGGCCAGATGACCCACCCCACCACACAAAGCACAGACCTGTACAGTACAAGCTGCGCTAAAATGGGTGGGGCTACCGCACCTGTGACAGACCTTAGGCTGCCCCTGGTAGAAGACCTGGATCCTGTCACGTCCAAGGAAGGCGGCTGACGGAATGTGGGCAACCGTACTCCCTGAACGCCTGAGTTTGACGGAAAACGTCCAGGCCCCGGACCAGATCCCGTGCTCATCAATGTTTTTCTTGGGCATGTCCGTCACATCCCCATACCGACCGAGCCAGGTCATGATGTCGTAACAAGAAAGTGACTCGTTACGGGTCAAAACGGTCACCTTCTTGACCGAGTTCTGACGGGAAATTGCCTTTACGGCAAAATCCCGCCAGCCGGGCTCGTTCTTCGCCACCTCGTAGTTTGACCAGAAGAGTTCGAGACCCTCTGGCCGAACGAAACTGACGTCAAACTCGGACGTACCGTAGGGGTGGATCAGGGCAAAGATGTCACTCGCCCTGAATTCCATCTGGAGGAGGAGCTCAACCACTTTAGCGCGAGGTGGGCACGCATCCTCACCCCTCCAAATCAGACGGACCACATTCCTGCGGTTATTGTCCTGCCCGGTTGTCGGGAGGGACCAGACCACCTCCCCATTCTGCTCTCGGAAAGCCCCCAAACCGTGCCTCTCTATCCAGAAAGACAGGTCGACCTCACCCCTTCCCTCTACCTGGATCGACCTGTCTCCCCTACGCAGAGCCTCCAGGAGGCGCTGTTGCAAGTAACCCCCGGGGACGGACGGAGACGGGGACCCCCCTGGACCCCCGGCAGCGACATTAGCATAGCTCCTAGGAGCAGTCACTGCCGGGGGGGCAGCCGGGCCAGACCCAGACCCAGACCCAGAACCACCATTCACACCACCACTCACACCACCACTCACATCATCCTTTTTCCCATTCATACCACTACTCCCACCAACATTCACTCCACTGACACTCCTCTCATCCACAACACTACTACACTCAGCATTCTCACTCATACCCTGCCTAACTGATTCTGGGCTGGCTGGGATTTGTAGTACCGCTGGCTTAATTTCCGGCTTGGCTGCTGCTGCTGCTGATGATGATGATGGCTCCTCCTTCTGAATGATCAATGGTGCCTCCTGAGTCTGGGGCTGCCCCACCGAGCGCACCCCAGCTCCTCCCACGGCGCCATTGCCGGACACTGATCCCGACACCGGGACACTCCCCCCCCTCACAGGGGAGTGCCCTGCAGTGCCCGCAGAACACACTGTACTCGGGGGACCGCCCCCCGAGCACACAGACACAACGCTCTCTGGCGCCCGGACACTCCCCCCCCTCACAGGGGAGTGCCCCGCGGCGCCAGTAGTGCCCACAGTACTCGGGGAACCGCCCCCCGAGCACACGGCAGCATAACTTGCCTCTGGCACTTGGACACGCCCCCTGCCACCCTGGGGCGGTCCTGCAGTGCCAGAGCTGCCCGGCATGAGCCCATCCTGCCCTTCCCTACCGACAGGATGGGTGGGCTTCACAACTATTGCGCCCTTAACCTTTCCTGACGCCTTACTGTAACTCTTTTTATTATAAAAATGAAAAACAAATCTGATACAAAACATAAAACAAAAACAAGCTTAACCAGCTATAACAAACATAAATAAAATTACAAAAACAAAATCTGCCTAACCGGCCAGCCCAAATTTACTAAAATATACTTTTACTTTCCCATACCAAAAGACAAAATAACTCACACAAACACGCATTCCAAAAAAGAAGAACATAAAAATAGCCCAACTTGGCTTACAAGAATATATAAAACATAAAATAAAGCACGACTTGGCTATAAAACTAAAGAAAAGGAACATAAAAGTAGCACAACTTGGCTGTAACTCAAAAATTACCCTTACCCAGGGGAAAGAAAAAAAAAAAAAAAAAAAATAAATAAATAAATAAATAAATAAATAAATAAATAAATAAATAAATTATAATATTTCAGCACAACTTGCTACTAAATAACACTCTGCCTCCCAGCCAGAGATCCACCGGTGAAAGAAGGGCAGGGAAAAGCAGCGCGGAGATGCGGCCGGAGAGAGGGCCCAAAGAGCCCAGCCCCACGCACCGCCCCCGCACGGCCGCAAGGCCCGCGAAGCACGCCCAGCATGGCAAGGAGCCGAGGACGGCCAGAGAGGACCCGCGCGCGGCCCAGAAACTGGCGAGCGCCGGACCCAAAAAGAGCAAGCCAGAACCGAAAAAGAGGACAACACCGCCGAAAAGCGAGACCGCGAAGCCGGAGGCGAGCAGAGCAGAGACACCGGAGGGGAGCAGCCCCCCCAAGGAGGAAAAAATTAAATATAAAATTTTATACACAAACATGTATACATGCATATGCGCAAGCATACACATACATATATATACATATATATATATACATACACATGTATATACACATAAACGCACACACATATACACACATAAACACATATGACACCACTTAACTACTGACCCGACTGCCACTATACACTATATAATATAAAACAATATAAAACAATATAAAATACAAAACCCAATATATACAAAACACAATATATACAAAAATCACTGAAAATACACAAAAATATACTACAGAAAGTAACGGAAAACACCTACACTAAAACTGTCCCCTCACCCACACCACCCCTCCTGTACATGGGTCAGAGTCCATACCGTCCATACAGTTCTCAAAGTGCAGTCCTTAACTGACCCATGTCAGGTCCCCAAAATACCACTCAAAAAAAAAAAAAAAAAAAAAAAAAAAAAAAAAAAACACCACCCACAAATACACCCTCCCCACCTAACACTCCTCCCAACCAACTTATATACAAACTTATACATTCTGAACCACCACCCCCTTTAGGCCCAAGTTTGGTTGCCTGTAAGCCCTTCATACCATGTAAATTGAAAACAAAAACAAAAAGCTAATGTGTACATATATCAGCCCACCACCAGGGAGAAGGATGGCAGACCTGATACATAAATCATTTTATACTCTTTCCCTAACTCCCCCTACAATTCTCCCTAATTCTATCCCTACAATAAATCTGACCCTACCCTCACCCTAACTCTACCCCTATAACACTGCCCCTAACCAAAAATAAAAGGTACTCTACCCAAAAGGTTTAGTACCTAGGGCACATGAAATGAGAAACCTCTCCACAGGAGAGAAGCCCTACTGGTACCAAGACTGCCATACTCCAAAGACCTGATCTTCCCGAGGTCACCGGTGATGTTCCTACAGACCTCCACCTCGGAGAGGATTTTCTGTTGAGTCGACACTAAGCACCGTGCATTCCACGTGTAGTACCTAACCACTAAAGTGACTAAAAATAAAGTGCCCCGATCTCGGCCACCCAGGTTCCTGAATGCCCCATAAGCCCACTCCGGATAGGCAAGGCCGGCAAGATGACTCCAGCCGATGGAAGCGCCCACCCTGTTGTAGACCCCTATGTTAAAGGGACAATGAAGCAGGAAGTGGTCCATGCTTTCCAGCGTGTCCCCGCACTCTTCTCGGGGACATCCCCGGTCATCAGAGTTCCTGTACTTCAGGTTGTCCTTTACACATAGCTTCCCCTGAAAGCAGCGCCAGGCCAAGTCCCAAAACTTCTGGGGGATCCTTTTCATGTTTAAAAGATACAACCCCACCCTCAGATCCCGACCTGGGCAGTCCCTGAGCGCCAGAGGCTTCTGGAAGTGGGTCAACAGAACCCGTTTGTCAAGGAACTGCCTTGACTGGGTCCTGATCTCCCACACTCCCAGACCCCACCGACGTATCGCCTTCAGAGTCGGGGTAGCGTAAGCCGGAAGATATCCATGGGGCGTACGGAGGTCCTTCACTTGCCCTCCTGTCTCCCATTCCTGGAAGAAAGGCCGAAACCACTCCCTGCAGGAGAGTACCCACGGAGGAGCCCTCTCTGACCAGAGGTTCGAGATGTTAGCTTTCAAGAAGGTGTTCGTTAAGAACACCACAGGGTTTACCATAGATAAACCCCCTAGTCTCCTCGTGCGGTACGTAACTTCCCTCTTGACTAGGTTCAACCTGTTCCCCCATAACAGTTGGAAAAACAGGCTGTAGACCCTAGTGTAGTAAGCCTCTGGTAAGATACATACACTGCCCAGATAGATAAACAAGGGGAGCAGGTACGATTTGGTCAGGTGTACCCTTTCCCTGAGGGTCATAGACCAACCCTTCCACTGGTTCACCCTCTGAGTGGCATCCTGGAGCCTACCGTCCCAGTTTTTGGTGGGATAATCATCCTGGCCGAATGTGATGCCCAGAATTTTTGCTGACTCTTGGAGCTCTGGAAGGGTGTCCGGGAGATCAAACGTGGGATCTCCCCCTCCCAGCCAGAGACTTTCACACTTATCCCGGTTGATCTTGGACCCGGATGCCTCCGAGTAGCGGTCCACCTCTGACATCACCACATCGACCTCCTCCCGTGAGGAGACGAAAATAGTGACATCATCAGCGTACGCCACCACTCTCTGGGCGACATCCGGCTCCGCCAGAGTCATCCCGACTCCCGCCAACGGCCCACAATCTACCCTCCGGACGAAGGGATCGATTGCGAACACGTATAACAGCGGGCTCAAAGGACAACCCTGACGGACCCCGGACCCCACCTCAAAAGAGCGGCCAGACCAACCGTTCACCAGCGGGAAACTCTCTGCCCCTGCATATAAGGTGACAAGCCAATTCACAAAAGTACTCGGTAAGCCATATCTCAGGAGGACGGACCAGAGGTACTCGTGGTTCACCCGATCAAATGCTTTGGCCTGATCCAAGGACAGCATGTACCCCTTCCAGAGACCCGCACTACTCCGCTCCACTGCCTCCCTGACACTGAAGACAGCACTTAAGGTGCTTCGGCCCGGAACAGAGCAGTGCTGGGCCCCCGAAAGGAGCCGGGGTGCAAATTTCACCAACCGATTAAACAGTATCTTGGCCAGAAGCTTTCTGTCCGTATTGAGAAGAGCTATGGGCCTCCAATTCTCAATCCGGCTAGGATCTTTACCCTTTGACAGAAGAATCAGGGCTGACCTCCTCATTGACTTTGGTAGAGTGCCCGAGGAGAGACACTCATTGAATACCTCAGTCAAGAGGGGAGCTAAAGACTCCTTAAAGGTCCTGTACCACTCGGATGTTAAGCCATCCGGACCTGGCGACTTCTTGGGGGCGAGCCCCTCGATCGCCAGTCTCACTTCCTCTTCCCTGATTTCTTCTGCCAAAACATCAAGAGAGGGGTCTACCCCTGGCTCAGGAATAGTTTCAGCCAGGAAAGCCGACATCCCGTCTCGATCTAGATCCTTCCTTCCCAAGAGGTGCGAGTAGAAGGATCTGACGACCTCCAGGATCCCTGATCTGGACCGATTCAGAGATCCCGTACTATCAATCAGTCCTGAGACCACTTTACTACTCACTGACATCTTACAGTTCTTGTAAGGGTCGGGCGAGCGGTACCTCCCGTAATCCCTCTCAAAAACCAAAGATGCGTGCCTATCGTACTGACACCCCATCAGCAAGGATTTCACTCTGGAGATATCCTCCCGGCTACCTCCAGTCGAGACAAGGAGCTCGAGTTTCCTCCTCAGACCCTGATACAGGCGGTACCTATTCAGGGACCTGAGGCTCGAGAGCTGGCGGAAGAACCCCGCAACCCGCTTCTTGAATATCTCCCACCACTCTGACTTACTACTACAAAAGTCCAGTAAAGGTACCTGACTCTGAAGAAAATCCTCAAAGGACTGTCTTATCTCCGCTTCCTCCAGGAGGGACGAATTCAGCTTCCAATAACCTTTACCCATCCGGGGGGTCTCTGAAACATTCAAGGAAAACAAAATCATACAGTGATCGGAGAATTCCACCTCAACCACGGACACTGCGGAAGAGACGGCTTCCTCCTTTAAATAAAACCTGTCTATCCTAGACCTGCAGCTACCTCGATGATAGGTGAAACCCACGTGGCCTGAGGGGCTCCGGATGTGGGCGTCCTCTAGGCGAGCTTCCCTAACTATATTATTGAGGGCCACGCTATCGTAAGCCAGCGGACCATTGGAACCTCTCCTATCTTGGGACCTCGTGACATTATTGAAGTCCCCTCCAAAAATCACTTGCCGGCTAGTAAAAAGGAAGGGCTTAATCCTCATAAAGAGATCTTTGCGGCCCCACTTGGTTTGTGGGGCGTAGATGTTAATGAGCCGGAGCTCTTGCCCCTTCATGAGGACATCTAAGATCAGGCACCTCCCCATTTCTAACTCAATAACCCGTCGGCATTCAACCGGAGCGGTAAAAAGGACCGCCACCCCACTATACGGCTCAGCCGCAAGAGACCAGTGGGAGGGCCCGCGCCTCCACTCTCTTCTGGCTTTTACCAGGGAGGCTAGATCTGACAACCTGGTCTCTTGCAGATACAAAATGTCGGCTTCAACACGGCCGAGAAAATCAAAGGCTGCGAATCTAGCCGTATCCGACTTTATGCTGGCACAGTTAATGGATGCCAGCGTCAATGGGGTGAGTGCCGCCATCATGGGTGATTAAGTTAGACGGCCTCACCTTTATTTCTTCTTCCCCTTCTTCTTCGTGCCCTCATCCCCAGAAGAAGAAGAAAGGGCAGGACCGCTTTTACCCCTTTTTTTGGACTCACTCTGGTCCATATGGTCCCCGTCTCCGTCCGACCCCGGTCTAGCCCTGCCCTCCGAGGAAGGTGCCTGAACAGGACAGGGCCCAGTTCCCCCCAGAGGCTCTCTCTCCCTAGGCACCCCGCCCTCACCTTCCCCCTCCAAGGAGGGGGAGGAGATGTTATCAAGGACGAGGTACCGGTTTGACAGGTCAACCAGAGGGGGGGCAGTCAGGCTTCCGCTTTGGACCCGGCCCGCAGTACGAGGGAGAGAGGGCTTGGACCTCTTCTTTCTCCCTTTCCTTTTGCCCTTGTCTTTCTTTTTGGCCTTCTCTACACTCTCCTCATCCACACTTTCATAGTGGGAGGAATCGGAAGAGTCGGCCATATTGCCTTCCTCTTCGCCCAGTCTCCTGACCTCCTCATCCAGCACGTCCTCCTCCAGGGCTTCAGTCATTTCAGGGCCAGCTTCAGGAGCAGGGGCCGGAGCTACCCCCGTCACTTGGGCACTCTCCTGCTCCCTACTCCTCCTCCGATTTTCCTCCCGCCTTAGTTTGGCGGGGCCCTTCTTCCTCACTAGCCCTGGTGCGCCCCCATCCCTGCTCGTACCCTCTCCAGCCGAGGCAACCTCACAGCTCTCCCCAGCCGGAGCGGCCGCCGCACGGGCGAAGGCGCTAGGACAACGGCTGAAAGGGTGCCCGAGGACACCACACAGATGGCAGCGGATCTGCCTACAGGATGCGGCCAGATGACCCACCCCACCACACAAAGCACAGACCTGTACAGTACAGGCTGCGCTAAAATGGGTGGGGCTACCGCACCTGTGACAGACCTTAGGCTGCCCCTGGTAGAAGAC
This sequence comes from Hyla sarda, assembly GCF_029499605.1. Lineage (NCBI taxonomy): Eukaryota > Metazoa > Chordata > Amphibia > Anura > Hylidae > Hyla > Hyla sarda. The sequence continues at coordinate 119,587,334 of NC_079194.1, read as the reverse complement.
CTGGATCCTGTCACGTCCAAGGAAGGCGGCTGACGGAATGTGGGCAACCGTACTCCCTGAACGCCTGAGTTTGACGGAAAACGTCCAGGCCCCGGACCAGATCCCGTGCTCATCAATGTTTTTCTTGGGCATGTCCGTCACATCCCCATACCGACCGAGCCAGGTCATGATGTCGTAACAAGAAAGTGACTCGTTACGGGTCAAAACGGTCACCTTCTTGACCGAGTTCTGACGGGAAATTGCCTTTACGGCAAAATCCCGCCAGCCGGGCTCGTTCTTCGCCACCTCGTAGTTTGACCAGAAGAGTTCGAGACCCTCTGGCCGAACGAAGCTGACGTCAAACTCGGACGTACCGTAGGGGTGGATCAGGGCAAAGATGTCACTCGCCCTGAATTCCATCTGGAGGAGGAGCTCAACCACTTTAGCGCGAGGTGGGCATGCATCCTCACCCCTCCAAATCAGACGGACCACATTCCTGCGGTTATTGTCCTGCCCGGTTGTCGGGAGGGACCAGACCACCTCCCCATTCTGCTCTCGGAAAGCCCCCAAACCGTGCCTCTCTATCCAGAAAGACAGGTCGACCTCACCCCTTCCCTCTACCTGGATCGACCTGTCTCCCCTACGCAGAGCCTCCAGGAGGCGCTGTTGCAAGTAACCCCCGGGGATGGACGGAGACGGGGACCCCCCTGGACCCCCGGCAGCGACATTAGCATAGCTCCTAGGAGCAGTCACTGCCGGGGGGGCAGCCGGGCCAGACCCAGACCCAGAACCACCATTCACACCACCACTCACATCATCCTTTTTTCCATCCATACCACTACTCCCACCAACATTCACTCCACTGACACTCCTCTCATCCACAACACTACTACACTCAGCATTCTCACTCATACCCTGCCTGACTGATTCTGGGCTGGCTGGGAATTGTAGTACCGCTGGCTTAACTACAGACTTTTTTTCTGGCTTGACTGCTGCTGACGATGGCTCCTCCTTCTGAATGGACACCGATCCCGGCACCGGGACACTCCCCCCCCTCACAGGGGAGTGCCCCGCAGTGCCCACAGAACAAACTGTACTCGGGGGACCGCCCCCCGAGCACACGGACTCAACGCTCTCTGGCGCCCGGACACTCCCCCCCCTCACAGGGGAGTGCCCCGCGGCGCCAGTAGTGCCCACAGTACTCGGGGAACCGCCCCCCGAGCACACGGCAGCGTAACTCTCCTCTGGCACTTGGACACGCCCCCTGCCACCCTGGGGCGGTTCTGCAGTGCCAGAGCTGCCCGGCATGAGCCCATCCTGCCCTTCCCTACCGACAGGATGGGTGGGCTTCACAACTATTGCGCCCTTAGCCGTTGCTGACGCCTTACTGTACTCCCCGTGCTGGCCCCGCTCCACCTCAGGAACGGGGTCTGGCAGTTTGGGGGAGCCCGCAGCCTGAACCAGCTTTGCAGCTGGCCCAGACTGCTGGAAGGGGACAAATACATATTGTACCGTCTCCTTTGTCTTCCTTTTCTTGGACCTCTGCTTTACCACCACATCTTCACACTCCTCGTCCCCAAAGGTGAAATTCTGGAGGTGGGCTGGGGACTCCTGCATCACAATTGCCCTCAGCAGACCCCCAGCCTCACCCTCCACGTCATCCTCCTCACTCTCGCTTGGCGGAAGTGCCACCTGTCCAGCCTCAATGTAGCTGTCCTGGGTCTGGGTGTCACCTGGAGTAGCTACAACTCCCACACTTTCCTCCATCTTCTCCTCTTCACCACCATCCTCACTATCTTCACCGCCACTACTCTCCCCATCATCCACCTCCACCTTACCTGGGGATTTCGTGGCGGCAAACCGATCGCTGTTGATCAGCTTCTCCTTGAAGAGACCGCTCCCCTCCAGTATCTCCGCTCTCCTCGCCTCCAGCTTCACAATCTCGCCCTTCAGCGATGTTATCCTCTTCTTCAGTTCTGGCTTGCTCTTTCTGGATCCTGTACTCATCAGACTCTGGGTCGCACGCAGATCCTCTCTGGCCATCCTCAGCTCCTTGCCGCGCTGCTCGTACTCCGCAAACCTTGCGGCCATGCGGGAGCAGTACGTGGAACTGGACTCGCCGGGCCCACTCTCCGACCACATCTCCACACTGCTTTTCCGTGCCTTTCTTCCACCAGTGGATCTCTGGCTGGCACCCGTAGCCTGGGTAGCAGAGCCTGCATTGCTGCAGACTCTGCCCGATCTTCTCCCGGCCGGAACAATGGCTGTCGAAGTTTTCACTCCACTTCCCGCCAGCCTGGAACGGGGAGTGGAGCCACGAGGCTCCATTGCAGGAGCTTCTTCCCCAGGAATCTGCCACAAACCTGGGGAAGGCTTGTTGGAAAACTCTGCTTGCTTCTGCTCTGCTGGAAGTCTCAGGAGACACACCCGCACACACCCTGCTGGGAGCAGGAATCACTGTCTATGTCAGTGTTTTCCAACCAGGGTTCCTCCAGCTGTTGCAAAAGTACAACTCCCAGCATGCCCGGACAGCCGTTGGCTGTCCGGGCATGCTGGGAGTTGTAGTTTTGCAACAGCTGGAGGCACCCTGGTTGGGAAACAATGGTTTATGTAGAGGACAGGAGCTTCTTCAGGGTCCTATACAGTACACCCAGTTTCCCAAATGGAGCCACCCTTATTCTGTGTCCAAAGGAGCAGCTATAACCCTGGCACAGGTAAGGAGTAGTACAGAACTTGTAGTTCCTCCCTGTACCGTAGGGGGCGCTACCAGGCAGCCATTCAGTGCTTGTACTTCAGTAAGAGAGGTGATTTACCAGTAAAATGCCCATTCTGATTGGTCGCTTCTTCCAGTCATTGACACATTTCACAGATCTGGACTGTCTGTACCATTGTATGTTGAGTTTGGTTTCAAGTTACAATGGTCCAGAAAAGACCATTATATGTTGAAACTATTGTATGTTGAGGCCATTGTAAGTTGAGGGATCACTGTAATAGGTTTGCTTTTTATTCACCACTGATATGGCATGAACAACCAGTCCTGTTTTTGGACTCTGCACCCTCTGCTCATTGCAATATTGTTCCAAGGTTGTTGATGCCAAAACATGGCGAAAAAACATGGTGAAAAAAGGTGATGGTGAATCAAGCATATTTCTTATTGTCATGTGAAGTCCTAGTGTCTAGATCAGTGTTTCCCAACCAGTATGCTTCAAGCTGTTTCAAAACTACAACTCCCAGCATGCCTGAACAGACAAAAGCTGTCTGGTCATTCTGGGAGTTTTGCAACAGCTGGAGGCACACTGTTTGGAAGACACTGGTCTAGATGCTAAGCACCACAATACCACCAGTTTTTAGGTTTTAGTTGCTCCTGTCATGTTTGAAAACAATAGAAGGGTGCTAAGTATTTTGATATACACTCACTGGCCACTTTATTAGATACAACTGTTCAATTGCTTGTTAACACGAATTGCTGATCAGCCAATCACACGACAGCAACTCAATGCATTTAAACATGTAGATGTGGTTTAAATCCTATGGAAACAAGTGGAAAAGAAATGTTTTCAAATCAACTGGTGCCAGAAAGTTAAACATATTTGTAAATTACTTCTATTTCAAAATCTGAAGCCTTCCAGTACTTATCAGCTGCTGTATACTACAGAGGAAATTGTGCAGTTCTTTCCAGTATGACCACAGTGCTCTCTGCTGACACCTCTGTTCGTGTCAGGAACTGTCCAGATTAGAAGCATATCCCAATAGAAAACCTCTCCTACTCTGGACAGTTCCTGACACTGACAGGAACTGGAAAGACTGGAAAGAACTTCACAAATTTCTCTGTAGTATATCTGTAGTATACAGCAGCTGAGAAGTACTGGAAGGGTTAGGATTTTTAAATAGAAGTCATTTACAAATCTGTTTAACTTTCTGGCACCAGTTGATTTGAAAATATTTTTTTCCCCCACCGGAGTTCCCCTTTAACCCCTTAGCGACCACTGACGTAAATGTACGTCCTGGTTTGGCGGGACTTCCCGCACCAGGACATACATTTACGTCCTGTGTATGACCGCGAGCATCGGAACGGTGCTCGTGTCATACACGGCATGTTCCGGCTGCTAGTAGCAGCCGGGGACCCGCCTGTAATGGCCGACTTCAGCGATCGCACAGATGTCCGCCATTAACCCCTCAGATGCCATGATCAATACAGATCACAGCATCTGCGGCAGTGCGGTACTTTGAATGGAGGATTGGATCGCCCGCAGCGCTGCCGCGGCGATCCGATCATCCAGCATGGCGGCCGGAGGTCCCCTCAACTTGCTCCGGCCATCTCCCGGGGACTTCTGCTCTGGTCTGAGATCGAGCAGACCAGAGCAGAAGATGACCGATAATACTGAGCAGTGCTGTGTCCTATACATAAAAAAAAAAAACTACAAAATGTGCAAAATTGTGGTTTTCATTAAAAAAATTTTTTTTTTGGGTTCGCCGTACATTTTATGGTAAAATGAGGGGTTTCATTACAAAGTACAATTGGTCACGCAAAAAACAAGCCCTTATATGGGTCTGTAGATGGAAACATAAATCTGTTATGGATTTTAGAAGGCGAGGAGGAAAAAACGAAAACGCAAAAATAAAACTGGCCTGGTCCTTAAGGTGAAATTGGGCTTGGTCCTTAAGGGGTTAAGTACAAACCAAAATGGGGATCTCTTGGGTTTCCAGAGAATGGTCCGACAAAGAGAAAATATCCAGTGAGTGGCAGTTGTGTGGACGAAAATGCCTTGTTGATGTCAGAGAAATATGGGCTAACTGGTTTGAGAAGACAGGCAACAGTATATAACCACTCATTACAAGCCAGGTATGCAAAATGTCATCTCTGAATGCACCAATATGTCCAACCTTGAAGCAGAGGAACTACAGCAGCAGAAGACCACAGGGGGCGCCACTCCTGTCAGCTAAGAACAGGAAACTTAGGCTACAATTGGGCAATGGAAGACTGGAAGAACGTTCCCTGGTCTGATAAATCTTGATTCCAGCAGCAACACTCACCTTGAATGAAGGTCGCGGTGATGCCCTGTATTAACCCTTCAGACGCGGCGATCAAAGCTGACCGTCGCGTCCGAAACGAAAGTGACACTAACCCGGCTGCTCAGTCGGGCTGTTCGGGACCGCCGCCGAACAGCTTACAGGACACCGGGAGGGACCTTACCTGCCTCCCCGGTGTCTGCTCCATGCCGGGATCCCCTGCATGGCCGGCGCTCTCCTTCTACGTCATCACGTCATCGCGCACGCCGTCCCGTCATCCAATAGGAGCGGAGTGCGTAGCGGCGTGATGACGGCGACGGAGAGCGTGGATCCCGGGGAAGAAGATGTCCGGAGTGTCGGGGACACCCCGGGGACGCGGCGACAGCGATGGAGCAACATCCAGGGTAGCAGTGACGGGTCCGGAGTGGTGGGGGGACACGTGAGTATTACCTCCTACCAGTGGTCTTCAACCTGCGGACCTCCAGATGTTGCAAAACTACAACTCCCAGCATGCTGGGAGTTGTAGTTTTGCAACATCTGGAGGTCCGCAGTTTGAAGATCACTGTTGGGCTCAGAATCTTTTCTTTCTAGATTTTGCACCTTTAAAATTGCGTGCGTCTTATATGCCGGTGCGTCCTATAGGGCGAAAAATACGGTAGTAGTAACTATAATAGCAGAAACAAAAAGATTTCAGCCAGAGGCTGCGCAAAACCGGCGACAGTCGCCTCTGAGCGCCCCATGCCAGCCTTGTCAGCCCATCTGTTGGAGCCGAATGAGCTTTATTGCTGCGGTGAGTGCAGGATATCTTTTTGTTTCTATTATTATAGTTACTTATTGATAATATTTGATACTGTCCAGCCCCATCGCTGGTCGTTGTCCTGAATACCCGCAGTGCACATCCAGGTTCCATAGATGAGAACTGATAGACAGAGTGGTTACGGTACCACTACAGTGACCCCTCGACCTACGATGGCCCCGACATACAATAATTTCAACATGCGATGGCCTCTCAGAGACCATCACATGTTGAAGGCAGCATCAACAAACGATGCTTTTTTATGTCGGGGCCATCGCATAAACGGCTATCCGGCAGCGCTGACTGCTTCAGCTGCCACCGGATAGCCGTTTACGGTGCTCCGTGTGATCCGCTGACGATCACTTACCTGTCCTCGGGGCTCTGGCGCGTCCTCTTCGGGATCCTCTGCATTGTCGGCGCTCTCCATCGTCGTCATCACGTCGCTGCGCACGCCGTCCCGTCATCCAATAGGAGCGGCGTGCGTAACGACGTGATGGCGGCGACGGAGAGCGCTGATGCCGGGAAAGCAGAGGTCTTGCCGGAGCGGCAACAGTGATGGATGGCGACATACCGGGCAGCGGTGATGAGCGGTGACGGATCCAGAGCGGCGGGACAGGTGAGTACAACTTCCTCTAGCAGTGGTCTACAACCTGCGGACCTCCAGATGTTGCAAAACTACAACACCCAGCATGCCCGGACAGCCAACGGCTGTCCGGGCATGCTGGGTGTTGTAGTTTTGCAACATCTGGAGGTCCGCAGGTTGTAGCCCACTGTCCTATACTTTACATTGCACGAATCCCTCAACATACGATGGTTTCAACAAACAATGGTCCGTTTGGAACGGATTACCATCGTATGTTGAGGGACCACTGTATTGTTTTCTATAGAAGTGTCTGCAAGTATATAGTAGTGACAACTGCTTTACACACCTTTTTAGAGCATTTGGAACATCCTAATCCTCACATGGTAATGAGCAGCTATCCTGTGGAAAGTCAGGCTGTGAGAATCTACATATTTTTGCCAGATGAATCCCTATATATGTTAGATGCCAGTGGGGACCTATCAGTTGGTGCTCACTAAATAGATTCAGTTGTTGGCAAACCCAAATATTTGTGCCTCCTTTTTTTTTAGGAGATTCCTATATATGCAAGTGTATACAACCAGGCTATATTTAAGATTCTAACAGAATCCCGTTACATGGAATAGCCTCCTAGCAGAAATCACAAGACTAAGTAGTAAGATAATTCAAAAGAAACTTTGGAATTGTCCCCCTGGCATCTATGGGCTTACAAAATGTGTCAGTTTCAGTGACAGGTGTAATTGTTGGGAGCCGCTGACAAACTGTGTAATATAAAATTTCAGAGTGACAGATAAGCTCATGGCGAGGGCTGCTTTAAATCCTGGTGACCCCGGGGGGTCTCTGCGTACGAGTTGACGTTCACATTTCAGATTAAACATGATCAGCAGCCGAAAATGGAACAAAAACAGGCAATTTGGGCCGTGTTCATTCCGCCTTTTATTGTTTGCGAATGTCTATTTGAAATGCTTTTAAAACTAGAAGGAGCTCTTTAAACATTTCATTTATAGGCCATGGATGCCTCAGTCTATGTCACATCTCTTTGAAGTTTTCTGCATTTTTTTTCCTCTTTTTTTTTTTTTTTGCATGCAAAATGGGAATTTTTGTGCATGTTAATAAGTAAACGCCTGCGGCCGCAGAATTTTAAATGGAGTGATGAGCTAAACTATAAAAAAAAAGTGCTCTCCCACTAGAATCTACAGTATACAAGCAACCAAGGCATGAAAGTTACCCTTTTGCCCACTGCATAGACGTCGCTAAAACTTTTAATGTGAAAACTTAAAGGGTAGCTCCCACCATCCTATTTTTTTTCTGTCCCTGCCTATTGCCAATCTATCCCTAACCCCCTCCCTGCTTTTAATTTTTATTTTAACTATATAAAAAATGCTTTTTGTCTGCCTGGCAGTGTGCTCACTACCAGGCAGACTTCCCCAGCAGGCGCCACGTCACTGATGCCTGCTGGGGGGGGGGACTTCCGCCCTTAGTTCATCTACACAGGGTGCCTCCAGCTGTTTCACCACTACAACTCCCAGCTTGCCCTGACATCTATTGGCTGTCAGGGCATGCTAGGAGTTGTAGTATTGAAACAGCTGGAGGCACCCTTTGTAGATAAACTATTAGTTAGTTACATGCGGCGCAATCCCGTCCCCTCCGTCTCCCTCCCCCCCGCGCCATACCTCGTTCCCTCCATCACAAACCCCCCTCCCACATACCCCATTCCCTCATCATACTTACTGCAGAGTCCAGCAGCGAGCGTGCAGGGATAGCGGTCTGATTGACAGGCAGGGAGCAAGCACAGGCTGAATGAAAAAGGACCGATGCCCGGCCGCATTGGTCCTTTTTCAGGCGTGACGTCACGCCAGGCTGCAGCCGGCCACTAGGAGGGAGACCCCTAGGGGCCAGTTTTCAAATGTAAATTAAAGCATTTTAATAATAAATAATAAAAGTATATTAGAGATATGTTGTAGTACATAAGTACTACAACATATCAAACAATAAAGTTGGTGACAGTGCCCATTTAAAGATCCACTGAACTTATACACAGCTCAGCTACCCATAGATTTCAGCTACCCATAGATAGATATTACCTAGTGAATTAAAAATGGAAAAAGGTCCACACGGGCGCCTAGTGCATTACCCAATTTATAGGAAATAGGCTAGACTGAGATGTAGATGTCCGCTCACCTGGAGGGTAAATAACACACACACATGTAACCCATAATGGGTAGAAAAAGAAATGGTCCTGGCTTGTTGCTTTGCCGTGGGGTGGCAGATGTGTGGCAAAGACTGTCTGCATGCAATACCGGAGGATGAAGAAAAAAGAGAAAACCCTCTATCAGGCGCTGCAGGTCCGGACTCTGTCATATCAATGGCAGAGCACTGTTATAATTAAAAGTGATTTATTAAACAGACAACTGATAACGTGTTTTGGGGTATAACCCCTTCATCACCCCTGCAGTGCCTGATAGAGGGTGTTTTCTCCTTCCTTCATGCTTCCATTGATAGAAATAGGCCTATAGCGATCTTCCCCTGTCACATACCTTAGATGTATGATAAGCCTCTGCCAGACACCTGTTGTTTTGCTTATTCAGAAAAATAAATATCATATGGATAAAATCAGATCGATAAACAGAAATTTTATGTCTATGGCCAACTATCCTCTACGAATTGAACGTACAGTATGTGCAAGGATATGGTACGGTAAACGGTGAAAAAGCTATGGCTTCTTACACAGCTAATTAGCGGGGTGCCAGGAGTGAGACCCCTACTGATCAGATATTGATTGCATTTTCAGGGCATCAGTTTATCAGTAACTTGACTGGAAGGAGTCAGGAAGAACAGGACTGAAAAATATGTACTACAAAACATGTACAGGGACATGTTTTTATTAAAATCAATGGGGGAGATTTATAAAAAACCTGTGCAAAGGAAAAGTTGCCCATAGCAACCAATTAGATCGCTTCTTTAATTTTGCAGGGGCCTTATTGACAATGAATGAAGCGATCTGATTGGTTGCTATGGGCAACTTTTCCTCTGGACAGGTTTTGATAAATCTCCCCCAATGTGTGTATATGTGATATAGTAGAGTTGTATATGTAGGTAGGTGCAGTAGAGCTGTGTGTGTTGAATGTAAGTGCAGCAGTGCTCTGTGTGTATAATATGCATGCTGCAGAACTGTGTATACAATTTCAGGGAGCATGTTTAAATAAATACAGTCTTCAAAATCATAAATACATAGCAAAAATGGTGCAGGACAGACATTACAGAGCAATATTTTTCACGAGCATAATTCAGGCACATTTCTGTGTCCATACTATGGTTGGAATTCCTCTACTTACTTCAGTTCTAATGAACTAAACTGAAACCATCATAGGGCTCTACCGTAGTGATTTATAATGCTGTCTGTTTTGGTGATTAGACCAATGGGCCCTAGTATAGATTTTTAGATGCAGTCCTATTACTCGTGTGTGAAATCGGCCTAACTAGGATAACTAAATGTAATGTGATAACCTTATGCACTATTGCCATTTTTAAGTGATCAGAAGATATTGACACTGAGCTTATAATAGCGTATATATATATATATATATATATATATATATATATATATGAACATTAACATTGGTAATACAATTTCCCATGATAAACACTTTTACCGCTAAAAGAATTGTATAGTTACAAAATAACACTGGTATAATAAAGAGGAAATATTATCACCATGCATATTACCATTTTACTGTTACTGACTAAATCTAGTATTCTAAGACCAATAATACCAGTATACACGAAGAAATAATTCCTCCATACAGTGACCATATAGTGGTAGATACCAGCTGTGCATAGGCTCTGTAGACCATATGAGTGATTACAGTGCAGTTACATTGGGTGACTCACAGGTGACGTCTAATTGGAGTTGTTCAATTTATTTTTCTTCTCCATCCAGCCAAGACCATCATGACGATTTCTTTCAGCCACAACTTGTCTCCAAAGAACCTACCAGACAAACATTTTAGGTATTGCACTTTTCCAGTACCTATAGTGCCCCAAACAGTGATAATAACCCCCTTAATATCCCATACAGTGTGGATGGGTAGATAAGGGAGTTAGGGAAGAGTTGGTAGGTCCCCAACCTAGCTTTTGCTAACAGGTCAGGCCCCTGGGCACTGTCCGAGGGTCCAGGCCTGGGGGGACAATCATGGGCAGCACATTTAAAAAAATATATATTTTAATGCTTGCGCAGCCCCTTTAAAAAATCAGGGCAGGGCAGAAGAGAAATACATAAGTTTTGGTGCACTACTGTGGTAGATGTAAACAGTGACATATGGCTAACCCTCAAACTGATGTTAAAATTCAGACATTAGCCAGTATATCCTTATATGAAGAACATACCTGAGCCCGCACACCAACACCAAGGTTTCTCAAGTGGTACGGGACCTAACACTAAACCTACCTGTGCCATGTGGGCAATACCAGGGGCCAGTGGGCAATTACAGCAGCATTAGGTCCGACTCACAGCCTGCTCCCAGTTTCCTCCAGTGTGGCTGGGCACACATACAATGTGAGGAGGGAGGCAGGCTATAAGCCCCACCCAAGTTGGCTAATGTGTTGCCGGCCTCACAGGTGCAACCTTAATGCTGCCTAGAGAAAGTGATCATGGCGCATTAAATGTGGAGTTTATACACCTCCAAATAGGATTTAAACAACAAGAATAAAAAATGGGGTCTCAAAAAGCAGGAGGTGCTCAACCCCAAATGCAGTTGTGCATTTATGCTGGGGGAGCAGACCCTGAGCTTGTAGTCTGTTGCTAAGGGCAATCCCCAGCACAAAATGCATACAATGGGGGATGCCCGCAGAAGACTACAAGTGCCAGGGGCTGGGAGCAGCCCCTGATGACATGTCCTGACTCCCTTCCTTTGATCTCCGCTACATTCCCGGACAGTGCACAGAGAAGCCTCCACTGCTTACAGGAGCCCGATCTCTGCTGCAACGATCCGCTATGGGTGAGGAGACCGTGGGGGGGGGGGGGGGGGGTGTATGATATATGTTTATGTTTTATGTATGTATGTATGGTACACGTGTGTATGTCCTGTTTGTATGATAGATGTGTGTATAATGTGTTGTGTGTATGTATGATGGATGTGTGTATGTGTCATGTGTGTATGATAGATATATGTATGATGTGTGTATATATGATAGTTGTGTATATATGATGTGAGTATGTATGATAGATGTGGGTATGTATGCTAGTTGTGTGTGTATGATGTGTGTTTGTATAATAGATGTGTGTGTATGTATCATGTGTGTATGATAGATGTATGTGCAATGTGTGTATGCATGGTAGATGTGTGTATGATGTGTATGATAGATGTGTGCATGTATTATAGATGTGTGAATGAATAATGTATGTATGTACGATGTGTGTATATGTATGATTTGTATGATAGATGTGTGTGTGCATATGATAGATGTATGTGTATGATAGATGTCTGTATGTATGATAAATGTGTGTGTATGTATGATACACATGTAGGATGTATAATGTATAATAGACATATGTGTGTACGATAGATGTATAATAGATGTGTGTATGTATGATAGATGTGTGTATGTATGTATGTTAGATGTGTCTATGTATGATAGATAGATGTATGAATGTACATAAAGAAGAATTCACATAGCAGAATTTTGCTGTCCACAGAAAGAATAGACATGTCTATTCTTTCTGGGAACTCCGCGTGGAAATGCATTGCTGTCTATGAGACGTGCATTTCTGAGCGGTCCTAGCGCTGGCATGTTATGCCGGAGTTCCGCTGTTGGGAATATCCACACAGAGATTTTCCCCATATGATTATTGCCAGATAATGCCCCTCCCCAGACTAGACTCTGGATTCGCAAAGGGGGGGGGGGGGGGGCAATAGGCCAATAAAGTTTGGGAACCTCTGCTTTTCAACATGAATGCAGGCTAAGCAAAGGGCAGCCTGAATGTACTTCTGCTGATGGGCTGTAATTACACAATAGGCCTAAAAATCTTAATCTTGTCATAGCACAGATAACACATTGCGTATGTAACCATCAAACCACAACTATTCTGCAGTCTGACATATATCTTTGTAACTTCAGTTCACACAAAGTTAAATTATTTTTATTTCAGGGCATAGAAGTCTAGTCAAGACTTGCGGTATATGAGGGCTCAGTTCCAGCCAGCTGCAAGGCATGGAGGCTGCTGTTCCAGGCAGACTGTCTGTATCCGCACAGGCCAGAAAGCCCATTAAGCTTAATTCTCTTAATTAAGTACATGCATTGCATACAAGGTGCACCTTTGCTCCTAGTTCATTGGATGTAAATACATTCTAAACTAATTACAGAACAACATAGCGTACACAGCCTTCAGCAAGCTAAATCCAGTCTTGTCCAAGCCATAAATAACATGTCTCCCTCCCAGGTGTTGTTAAAACCATTTTCTGAATGAAAAATGACTGTAAACAGACAGACTGCTGGTGACAGGAGCCCAGTGTCGGGAAGATTCGGGATTCTATAGGATACATTAATCTAAGCGTCTCTGCCCTGTAAGGCCCATCTATACACTCATTACAACTATACCTGCCCTGGAGCAGATTCCACAAATGTTATCGTGGCCCCAAAAGCCTCATGACCCATTGTAAGAGGTGAGCAGCATTAGCATATAGCAAGCTACATGTCATTGGAAGATGTATTTCCAAAGCTGATTGAGACATCTACCTGTGCTTAGATCTTCTATGGATTCATATGGAAATTTTCTTGTACAACATTAAACATTTCAAATCAATGGAAGATTTTATTATTTATTCTTGTGGGGGTGAGACTATGATGTCCATCTTTCAGGTCTGTTACAGCTTTGTGTGGGGTCAACATATATTTTGATAGTTGAAGGCAGAGTAACTTGTGGGCCCCAATGCAAAATCTGTAACAGGACCTCATGTCTTCCATGTGTCATTTATACTCCTGGGTCTTGTTACGGAGCATAGGTGCCTTGAAGCCCTTTCAGTCACAGGGCCCCCGTGCAACTGCTACCTTCCACCCCCCCCCCCCTATAGTTATGCAACAGCTTGAATGTTTTATTTTATTACAGGAAAAATAGCACTGCACACTGTGCTATTTTCACCATTAAAATTATAGCTACCTTGGCAAACCCAACTGACTCTATTATAGGTCAATGGGTCCATCAGGTCCTGCTAGAGTCTGCCATACTGCAGATCAACTACAACATTGTAGTTTACATTTAGAACAGAAACCACAACACACATGTGAATAGAGCATTAAACATCCATACTGTATACATTTAGCACAACAGTGTTTTAAACAGATGCCTAATCTAGAGGAAAAATAAGCAATTATAGAGCAGGTCTTCCTAACATAGCAGAACATAACATCTAATGGCAAGGAGGATGCCGCAGAAAGACTTCCAATATCTTTAATGCTGGGATTACGCCTATTAGGACATATGGATAGGAGGGGGAGGGGGAAATCTAAGTCTTGGTGAGTCAACCCCTTTTTAGGGCCATCAACAAAATCTGCAATTACGGACAATAGTGATGCTGAGAAGGAAAGGAATTTATAGAACTGAGTGGGACATTCCCTGGAATTCATCATATCCTGGGTGGTAAATTTTCAGAGACTTAATTTTCCTACTAAAGACAAGTTTATTGCAATAAATATTATTATGAATACATTCGGAGTTCGTACCCTTCACATAACTCACGCTGGGGGAGCTCTGGAAGTGGATGTTTTAAACAGTCAAGTAGTGGGCAGAAGATTAATGTGCTTAATGAATATTACTGTAAGTAAAATAAAATACCTAAAATGTACAAAGATAGTAACAAAAAGTATGTGCACATTTATAATTATTTTTATTGCGTCAAAGCCCGCGATTTGACACATCTAACCATGAGTACTATCAGGGAACTGTTACCATACAGCCCCTGCCTTTTCTTACAGGATCAAACATTGAACGGCTTTTGTGCCTGTCCCATTTTATTTCTACAGGTGAAAACTGCGGCTATATATGTCTATGTGGCAATAGACTGAAATTGAAGGGACATAACTTCTCTCCACAGGATACCTGGCTGTGTACTTTTTATTCCATACAGGAATTGCAGGGATAGCCTTTCCCTCCACAGCGGACCTAAATCCTATGGGCGATATCTATGTGTCTTTTTAGTCAACAGGAGACAATGCCATATAAATACTATCAGTCAATAGCCGTTACCTTGTACTTGTATTGATACTTTGTGGTTATCTTGAATTGCTATAGTACGAAATAGTGAAACTAGTGGTAGAAACACATTAGCCGTATATATTTTGTGTTCTTGCTTGCACAGGTGGGCTGGCAGGGCCCAGCAGAGCCCTACTTGTGCCTTTTGTTGTCGTTACTATACCAATATGATGACCACTGTGTACAAAATAGTTTTTAATGGTGTTGGTTACACAGGCACTGTATCTTGGATTATTTTAAGGACTCATTAAAAGTTAAATTTTAGGCACACCTTTGAACACATTATTATTTAGTCAAGTAGTGGGCAGAAGATTTATGTTCTGAATGAATATTACTGGAAGTAAAACAAAATATCCAAAATATATCATAGAAGAAATATGGAGCACTCACTACGTACGTAGATCAGGGGCTTCTTTATTGTAATTCAATACAGTCGGGTTCACATGCAGGGGAGCGGGATGGAATAGACGCGGGGGTATGCAAGGTGGCCACTGACCGTTTACACACCGGAGCACTTCCTCAGGCCGGTGCTTGATGACGTGAAGAAAAGGTATGTTTTATAACAGGTGAGGGTTACCATGGACATATATAACATTCCATAACACCTAAAATAACGTGTAACATAATAAGTGAAAACACATTTAAAATCAACCGCCTTACTTGCGAACCTCATTTCGATGAAGTATAGAAGGGAATACTTATATACTATCACTTCTTCACTTCAGTAAATATTCACATTATTATTTTTATACAAGCGCATTCAGTTACAATTTATCATCAAAGCCGAGTGGGCCAGTAGCATTGGTTCGAAGGATCCATAAGGCTTCCTTTTTTTAAATGTTGCTGTTTTGTGTAACCTTTTTCATGAATTTCCACTCTTTCAATAGCAAAAAATGTTTGTGCCTATGGATTATTATTGTGAACTTCTAACATATGGGAAACTAGGCGTGGGGCTCCTATCCCTGTTTTCAGGGATC
Source organism: Hyla sarda (assembly GCF_029499605.1). Lineage (NCBI taxonomy): Eukaryota > Metazoa > Chordata > Amphibia > Anura > Hylidae > Hyla > Hyla sarda. The sequence goes on along the minus strand of NC_079194.1, from coordinate 119,571,744 downwards.
TCAAGGGGTTCTACAAAAAGGGGTTCTACATGTAAAGAATTGTCTTATGTTTATGTCATAACCTCCGAGTTTAGCTGATTTCTGTTTACCATTAAATTTGTAGAATGAGCATGACCCACAGGTAAAATTCCCTGTTAGTCGACTGTCACTTAACCAGTTGTTGAATGAGTTTTATTTATTTTCCGTCTGTTAATATAATCACATATAGTGGTGTTCTTCCTATACGTGATTATAGGGTTGTCCTTAGTGACATCAGTTAGATCAACATCCCGTTGTAACATATACTAGTATTTATTTATAGCTCTTTTACTGCATTAATTCATGGGAGTATTTTTAAAGGCAAAGGTAAACCTATTAGCCTTTTTACTACATTTTTTCTTTTTACATATAAGATCACTCCTAGGTATCTCATCTACCTTTAGTCGGGCTGTCTTTATTACTTCAGGTGGAAATCCTTGTTGGTGAAACCTGTTTTCCAGATCCAAAGCCTGCTTTTTATACATTTCTGGATTGTTATTAATCCATTTTAAACTGATAAATTGACTGGTTGAGATGGCGTTCTTTGTGTGGGTGGGATGGGACGAAGCATAATGAAGCAAAGAATTCTTTGAAGATGGTTTTCTATAACTAGACGTAATTGTTATACAATGTCGATTTTTATGTCTAAAAATTCAAGGGACTGATCGCCATACATGTATGTAAAAATCATGTTCATCGTGTTGACGTCATTCAAATAATTGACAAAATTAACAAAATCTGCTTTTGTCCCATCCCACACCACGAAGATGTCATCTACAAAGCAAAGGAAAGCCTTAATATGTTTAACATATGGATTCAAAGTTGAAAAAACATATTTGCGCTCACAAATGCCTAAAAATATGTAAGCGAACGCAAAAGATATAGGACATGGCACTGCCTCTACCATTGAGCGTCGTATTTAAAACAGTTATTCTGCAAAATAAACTCAATGGAGTCGGTGACAAATTGTACAAAGTCTGAGGACATGTGTGTGTGCTCTCCAAGAACTTTCCGACAGCCTGTACACCCGCATCCTGAGGCATGCTAGTGTACATGCTCTCTACATCTATGGAGGCGAGAGTATAACCCTCCTACAGTTTCATGTGAAAAAGAAGGCATGTGAATGAGTAATGGTGAAATTAACCAATCAATGTAGCTGGAAAGGAACACTGTGGGTGATCCTACTCAAGCCACGATTGGATGGCCTGGAGGGGGTTTAAGGGGTTTATGTATCTTAGGCAATATGTACCATTTGGGGATTGAAGGATTTTCAGATAATAAATGTTTTATCTGTTTTATCACTAAGGATATTTTTCTCTACATAACTACACAATAAGGTCCTTCGTGGCTGGAGTAGGATCACTCATACTTCTTCTTGTGGATACTTCTACATAGGGAAAACAATACGGACCCTATTTCATAGGATAAGAGAGCACCTGAGATCCCTGAAAACAGGGATGAGAGCCCCACGCCTAGTTTCCCATATGTTAGAAGTTCACAATAATAATCCAGAGGCACAAAAATTTTTGCTATTGAAAGAGTGGAAATTCCTGAACAAGGTTACACTAAACAGCAAGATTTATTAAAAAGGAAGCCTTATGGATCCTTTGAACCAATGCTACTGGCCCGCTCGGCTTAAATGATAAGTTGTAGCTGAATGTGCTTATTTAAAAATAATTATTAAATAAATAATAATGCGAATATTTACTGAAAAGAAGTGATAGTATATAGGTATACTTCTATACTTCATCAAAATGAGGTTCGCACTTAAGGAGGTTTATTTTAAATGTGTTTTCACTTATTATGTTACTTGTTATTTTAGGTGTTATGGAATGTTATATGTATCCATGGTAACCCTCACCTGTTATAAAACACACCTCTTTCTTCACGTCCTCAAGCACCGGCCTGAAGAAGCTCTCTGGTGCGTAAACGGTTCGTGGCCAGCTTGCATAACCCCGCGACTGTATTAAATTACAATAAAGAAGCCCCTTATCTACGTACCTGGTGAGTGCTCCGCAGTTTTTCTATTATATATTCTCCAGAATATTCCAAATTATGAATATTCGCTTTTTTTTTCACAGTACACATCACAGTGATCATCCCTCTCTGCTTCCAGCTTGTGTGGTCTAAAGAAGGCTCTAATACTACTGTGTGAGACTGCCGGGTGAATATTCGCAAATGCGAAAATTCGCGATTATTAATTCCTCCCTTCTGCTGCTTCTATCAAGTTACACTGGTATACTTGCTATAAAGTTCATAAATTTTCACATATGCGGAAAAAACGCGAATATTACGAATATGCAAGTTTTGCGAATATGTGACAAATATTCGTCCATATATTCATGAAATATCACGAATTTGAATATGGCTTATGCAGCTCAACACTAATCAAAATACCTAGAATGTACAAAGATAGTAACAAAGAGTATGTGCACATTTATAATTATTTTTATTGTGTCAATGTATTTATATCAAACAAAAGCTTAATAACTGGAACCTCGCTATCAATATGCTTTATAAGGGGACATAGACATCAAAGAGGAAATTCCCAGAAGTCACAGCCCCTCCCTCTTACACTTATGCCCTATTCTGTGGATAGGGGATACATTTGAAAGTAACACAAATGTAGAAACATCCACATGATGTTTGCTATACTATTGCAATAATTACAAAAATTATCATTAGGTAGTTAGCTCATGGTGCCAATATTCAAAAAGGGGCCAAAAACTGAGCCTGGGAATTATAGACCCGTTAGTTTAACCTCCATTGTATGTAAATTGTTTAAGGGTTTTCTAAGAGATGCTATTTTGGAGTATTTTGATAAAAATAAATGTATGACTGTCACGATGCCGGCTGGCAGGTAGTGGATCCTCTGTGCCAGAGAGGGATTGGCGTGGACCGTGCTAGTGGACCGGTTCTAAGCCACTACTGGTTTTCGCCAGAGCCCGCCGCAAAGCGGGATGGTCTTGCTGCGGCGGTAGTGACCAGGTCGTATCCACTAGCAACGGCTCACCTCTCAGGCTGCTGAAGATAGGCGCGGTACAAGGGAGTAGGCAAAAGCAAGGTCGGACGTAGCAGAAGGTCGGGGCAGGCAGCAAGGATCGTAGTCAGGGGCAACGGCAGAAGGTCTGGAAACACAGGCAAGGAACACACAAGGAACGCTTTCACTGGCACTAAGGCAACAAGATCCGGCAAGGGAGTGCAGGGGAAGTGAGGTGATATAGGGAAGTGCACAGGTGAACACACTGATTGGAACCACTGCGCCAATCAGCGGCGCAGTGGCCCTTTAAATCGCAGAGACCCGGCGCGCGCGCGCCCTAGGGAGCGGGGCCGCGCGCGCCGGGACAGAACAGACGGAGAGCGAGTCAGATAGGGGAGCCGGGGTGCGCATCGCGAGCGGGCGCTACCCGCATCGCGAATCGCATCCCGGCTGGCAGCGGAATCGCAGCGCCCCGGGTCAGAGGACGTGACCGGAGCGCTGCCGCGGGGAGAGTGAAGCGAGCGCTCCGGGGAGGAGCGGGGACCCGGAGCGCTCGGCGTAACAGTACCCCCCCCCTTGGGTCTCCCCCTCTTCTTAGAGCCTGAGAACCTGAGGAGCAGACTTTTGTCTAGGATGTTGTCCTCAGGTTCCCAGGATCTCTCTTCAGGACCACAACCCTCCCAGTCCACTAAAAAAAAATTTTTTCCTCTGACCTTTTTGGCAGCTAAAATTTCTTTGACCGAGAAGATGTCCGAGGAGCCGGAAACAGGAGTGGGAGGAACAGATTTGGGAGAAAAACGGTTGAGGATGAGTGGTTTGAGAAGAGAGACGTGAAAGGCATTAGGGATACGAAGAGAGGGAGGAAGAAGAAGTTTATAAGAGACAGGATTAATTTGACACAAAATTTTGAAAGGACCAAGATAGCGTGGTCCCAACTTGTAGCTAGGGACACGGAAGCGGACATATTTAGCGGAGAGCCATACCTTGTCTCCAGGGGAAAAAACGGGGGGAGCTCTTCTTTTCTTATCCGCGAACCTCTTCATGCGTGATGAAGCCTGTAAGAGAGAATTTTGGGTCTCTCTCCATATGATGGAAAGGTCACGAGAAATTTCATCCACAGCGGGCAGACCAGAGGGCAAGGGAGTAGGGAGGGGGGGAAGAGGGTGACGGCCGTACACCACGAAAAATGGGGATTTGGAGGAAGACTCAGAGACCCTGAAGTTATACGAGAATTCGGCCCATGGGAGGAGATCTGCCCAGTCATCCTGGCGGGAGGAAACAAAATGTCGCAAATAATCACCCAAGATCTGGTTAATCCTTTCTACTTGTCCATTGGACTGGGGATGATATGCAGAAGAAAAATTTAATTTAATCTTGAGTTGTTTACAGAGAGCCCTCCAGAATTTAGACACGAATTGGACGCCTCTATCCGAGACAATCTGCGTAGGCAACCCGTGAAGACGAAAAATGTGTACAAAAAATTGTTTAGCCAACTGAGGCGCAGAAGGAAGACCAGGAAGAGGGATGAAATGTGCCATTTTGGAGAATCGATCAACGACCACCCAAATAACAGTGTTGCCATGGGATGGGGGTAAGTCAGTAATAAAATCCATACCAATCAGAGACCAAGGCTGTTCGGGGACAGGCAGAGGATGAAGAAAACCAGCGGGCTTCTGGCGAGGAGTCTTATCCCGGGCACAGATAGTGCAGGCTCGCACAAAGTCCACAACATCCGTCTCCAGAGTCGGCCACCAATAGAAGCGGGAGATGAGTTGCACAGATTTCTTGATACCCGCATGACCTGCGAGATGGGAGGAGTGACCCCATTTGAGGATTCCGAGGCGTTGGCGAGGAGAAACAAAGGTCTTTCCTGGAGGAGTCTGCCTGATGGAGGCAGGAGAAGTGGAGATCAGGCAGTCAGGTGGAATGATGTGTTGCGGAGAGAGTTCAACTTCTGAGGCATCCGAGGAACGAGAGAGAGCATCGGCCCTAATGTTCTTATCGGCAGGACGAAAGTGAATCTCAAAATTAAATCGGGCAAAGAACAGAGACCACCGGGCCTGGCGAGGATTCAGCCGTTGGGCAGACTGGAGGTAGGAGAGGTTCTTGTGGTCGGTGTAGATAATAACAGGAGAACTTGATCCCTCCAGCAGATGCCTCCATTCCTCAAGTGCTAATTTAATGGCTAGAAGCTCTCGATCCCCGATGGAGTAGTTCCTCTCCGCTGGAGAGAAGGTCCTAGAGAAAAAACCACAAGTGACAGCATGCCCGGAAGAATTTTTTTGTAGAAGAACAGCTCCAGCTCCCACTGAGGAGGCATCAACCTCCAATAGGAAGGGTTTGGAAGGGTCAGGTCTGGAGAGGACGGGAGCCGAAGAAAAGGCAGACTTGAGTCGTTTAAAGGCGTCTTCTGCTTGAGGGGGCCAGGACTTGGGATCAGCATTTTTTTTGGTTAAAGCCACGATAGGAGCCACAATGGTAGAAAAATGTGGAATAAATTGCCTGTAATAATTGGCGAACCCCAAAAAGCGTTGGATAGCACGGAGTCCGGAGGGGCGTGGCCAATCTAAGACGGCAGAGAGTTTGTCTGGATCCATCTGTAGTCCCTGGCCAGAGACCAAATATCCTAGAAAAGGAAGAGATTGGCATTCAAACAGACATTTCTCAATTTTGGCATAGAGTTGGTTGTCACGAAGTCTCTGAAGAACCATACGGACATGCTGGCGGTGTTCTTCTAGATTGGCAGAAAAAATTAGGATATCGTCCAGATATACAACAACACAGGAGTATAACAGATCACGAAAAATTTCATTGACAAAGTCTTGGAAGACGGCAGGGGCGTTGCACAGTCCAAAGGGCATGACCAGATACTCAAAGTGTCCATCTCTGGTGTTAAATGCCGTTTTCCACTCGTCCCCCTCTCTGATGCGGATGAGGTTATAGGCGCCTCTTAAGTCCAATTTAGTGAAGATGTGGGCACCTTGGAGGCGATCAAAGAGTTCAGAGATGAGGGGTAAGGGGTAGCGGTTCTTAACCGTGATTTTATTAAGACCGCGGTAGTCAATGCATGGACGTAGGGAGCCATCTTTTTTGGACACAAAGAAAAATCCGGCTCCGGCAGGAGAGGAGGATTTACGGATAAAGCCCTTTTTTAGATTCTCCTGGACATATTCGGACATGGCAAGAGTCTCTGGGGCAGAGAGAGGATAAATTCTGCCCCGGGGTGGAGTAGTGCCCGGGAGGAGGTCGATAGGGCAATCATAAGGCCTGTGAGGAGGTAGAGTCTCAGCTTGTTTTTTGCAGAAAACATCCGCGAAGTCCATATAGGCCTTAGGGAGACCGGTTACTGGAGGAACCACAGAGTTACGGCAAGGGTTACTGGGAACCGGTTTTAGACAGTTCTTGGAACAAGAGGACCCCCAACTCTTGATCTCCCCAGTGGACCAATCCAGGGTAGGGGAATGAAGTTGAAGCCAGGGAAGTCCAAGGAGAATTTCCGAGGTGCAATTGGGGAGGACCAAAAGTTCAATCCTCTCATGATGAGATCCGATGCTCATAAGAAGGGGCTCCGTGCGGAAACGTATGGTACAGTCCAATCTTTCATTATTTACACAATTGATGTAGAGGGGTCTGGCGAGACTGGTCACCGGGATGTTGAACCTGTTGACGAGAGAGGCCAAAATAAAATTTCCTGCAGATCCAGAGTCCAAGAAGGCCACTGTAGAGAAGGAGAAGGCAGAGGCAGACATCCGCACAGGCACAGTAAGACGTGGAGAAGCAGAGTAGACATCAAGGACTGTCTCATCTTTGTGCGGAGTCAGCGTACGTCTTTCCAGGCGGGGAGGACGGATAGGACAATCTCTCAGGAAGTGTTCGGTACTAGCACAGTACAGGCAGAGGTTCTCCATACGGCGTTGTGTCCTCTCTTGAGGTGTCAGGCGAGACCGGTCGACCTGCATAGCCTCCACGGCGGGAGGCACAGGAACAGATTGCAGGGGACCAGAGGAGAGAGGAGCCGAGGAGAAGAAACGCCTCGTGCGAACAGAGTCCATATCTTGGCGGAGTTCCTGACGCCTTTCGGAAAAACGCATGTCAATGCGAGTGGCTAGGTGAATAAGTTCATGTAGATTAGCAGGAATTTCTCGTGCGGCCAGAACATCTTTAATGTTGCTGGATAGGCCTTTTTTGAAGGTCGCGCAGAGGGCCTCATTATTCCAGGACAATTCTGAAGCAAGAGTACGGAATTGTACGGCATACTCGCCAACGGAAGAATTACCCTGGACCAGGTTCAACAGGGCAGTCTCAGCAGAAGAGGCTCGGGCAGGTTCCTCAAAGACACTTCGGATTTCCGAGAAGAAGGAGTGTACAGAGGCAGTGACGGGGTCATTGCGGTCCCAGAGCGGTGTGGCCCATGACAGGGCTTTTCCGGACAGAAGGCTGACTACGAAAGCCACCTTAGACCTTTCGGTGGGAAACAGGTCCGACATCATCTCCAGATGCAGGGAACATTGGGAAAGAAAGCCACGGCAAAACTTAGAGTCCCCATCAAATTTATCCGGCAAGGATAAGCGTATCCCAGGAGCGGCCACTCGCTGCGGAGGAGGTGCAGGAGCTGGCGGAGGAGATGACTGCTGAAGCTGTGGTAGTAACTGTTGTAGCATAACGGTCAGTTGAGACAGCTGTTGGCCTTGTTGCGCTATCTGTTGTGACTGCTGGGCGACCACCGTGGTGAGGTCAGCGACAACTGGCAGAGGAACTTCAGCGGGATCCATGGCCGGATCTACTGTCACGATGCCGGCTGGCAGGTAGTGGATCCTCTGTGCCAGAGAGGGATTGGCGTGGACCGTGCTAGTGGACCGGTTCTAAGCCACTACTGGTTTTCGCCAGAGCCCGCCGCAAAGCGGGATGGTCTTGCTGCGGCGGTAGTGACCAGGTCGTATCCACTAGCAACGGCTCACCTCTCAGGCTGCTGAAGATAGGCGCGGTACAAGGGAGTAGGCAAAAGCAAGGTCGGACGTAGCAGAAGGTCGGGGCAGGCAGCAAGGATCGTAGTCAGGGGCAACGGCAGAAGGTCTGGAAACACAGGTAAGGAACACACAAGGAACGCTTTCACTGGCACTAAGGCAACAAGATCCGGCAAGGGAGTGCAGGGGAAGTGAGGTGATATAGGGAAGTGCACAGGTGAACACACTGATTGGAACCACTGCGCCAATCAGCGGCGCAGGGGCCCTTTAAATCGCAGAGACCCGGCGCGCGCGCGCCCTAGGGAGCGGGGCCGCGCGCGCCGGGACAGAACAGACGGAGAGCGAGTCAGGTAGGGGAGCCGGGGTGCGCATCGCGAGCGGGCGCTACCCGCATCGCGAATCGCATCCCGGCTGGCAGCGGAATCGCAGCGCCCCGGGTCAGAGGACGTGACCGGAGCGCTGCCGCGGGGAGAGTGAAGCGAGCGCTCCGGGGAGGAGCGGGGACCCGGAGCGCTCGGCGTAACAATGACCCCATATCAGCATGGCTTTATGAGGGATCAATCCTGTCAAACTAACCTGATCAGCTTTTATGAGGAGGTGAGCTCCAGACTGGACCAGGGGGAATTGCTGGATGTCGTTTATCTTGATTTATTCAAAGCATTTGATATGGTGCCAAATAAAATGTTGTGTGGTGTCCCGGTACTGGACATGGTCCTGTCCTCCGTGCTGTTAGGGTTCTCTTAGTGGGATAACCCTCAGTTGCCTAATAAATCTGTAATTTATTGTATATATTTGGAATATTTAATAATATAAAGGTTACTTACAGGACCTTAGGTCATGTGATTCATAGTAAATGTGTTATGCCAAAGTTAAGGACCTTTCGGGTCATGTGATTTAGTCATGTGATGTACCACAATCCTTTGTGATAGGACTGACAGGTTTAGGAAACCAATAAGCTTTGAGCCTGCCCCTTCAGATATAAGGGCGCTGTGTCCAATCATCGCTCTCTTTCCCCCGGGGATATGACAGCGAGCGGAGCTCTTTGTCAATCTAAAAGACTAATTAGGCCTGAAGCCTATCTCTTCAACTTCTTGATAACCGTGAGTCTATCTAACTCCAATTCAGCGAATTCTACTTGACTACTGAACCTAAATCAAACCCCTAAATTCAGTGGAACAGCGTAAAGCAAGCCTCAAAGCTTATTCCCTACAAAGTCCCAACCAACCTGTGAGGAGCCTAAAGTCCGGTCCTCTTGTAAAGACTGTTTGCTGATTGCATCCTGCATAAAATCTGCAGTAAAGTTATTTCCCGTTTATTACAATTCCGGTTGTGGACAATCCTTTATTCCTCCCTATCGTTCCTGGGACGGGTGGTGGTAGGATATATATATGCAGAGGAACCCGCACCCTGGCGTCACGACAGTTAAGGGTTAATGCTACACCCTTTCATCACTGCACAGCTACACCCTATTCACCCTGCACCCCCTAAGCTACCATAGTTGGTACATAAAAGGAGAATTCTTAGGCTGGGGGAGAATGTATGTAAGTAACTGGATTAGTGATAAGAAACAGAGGGTCGTTATTAATGGTACATACTCTGATTGGGTGACTGATATTAGTGGGGTACCACAGGGGTCAGTTCTGTGTTATATTCTCTATAATATATTTATTAATGACCTTGTAGAGGGATTATATAGTAAAGTATCAATCTTTGCAGATGACACTAAACTCTGTAAAGGGGTTATCACAATAGAAGACAGGGCACTGTTACAAATGGATATAGTAACATAGTTACATAGGTTGGAGGCTTGGGCTGAGAAGTGGCAGCTAAGCTTCAATACCGATAAATGTAAGGTTATGCACATGTGGAGAAAAAATCCAGGCTGGGATTAAATGGGAAAATACTGAGGACAACTGACATGGAAAAGGACTCAGGAGTTTTAGTTAACAGTACATTTACCTGTAGCGACCAATGTCGGGCAGCTGCTGCCAAGGCAAATAAAATCATGATGTGCATCAATAGGGGCATAGATGTCCACGACAAGGAAATAATGGTACCGCTGTATAAATCGCTAGTCAGACCACACATAGAATACTGTGTACAGTATTGGGCACCAGTGTACAAGAAAGATATATTGGTGCTGGAGAGGGTTCAAAGACGGGCAACCAGGGTAAAAAGGGACCTGGACAGTAATAGCATTACCGGTAGTGGATAATAGATTTATAGGGACAGAATGTTGATCCAGGGATATATTCTGATTGCTATATTTGTAGTCGGGAAGGAATTTTATCCCTTTGTATATGGCAGTTGGTATCAGCTGGACACAATAGGAATATAGGTTAAACTTGATGGTTTTTTATTTTACTATGCTACAGGGGCTGTAAAGTTAGTGTAGTTCATAAAATAGTGTCTGTACCTGTGTGTGATGGTGGGCTTACAATTCTTCTGTGATTTTTTGCCCCAATATTACATTTTTACAGCATACAAAATTAATAATGTCTCAGGATTTCCCAGGTTGCAGTGTGTCGAGACCTGACATCACTAGTCAGGTGATCAGAGGAAGTCTGTCCTGCTTTAATGGGTGGAGTAACAGCTGTAGGCATTCTGATTAGAAAACACTGGTGCATTACATTGAAGGGATCACAGGTGTGTTTCAATGGGTGGTGTGGCTGATGTGTGGGAGGGAGAAAAGTGACCTCACACTTACAAACTATGGGATGTGTAGTTTAGAGAACGAAATTCAACAGGAAATACCCAGTTCTGGCAGGCACATACTACTAAAATCACCTTATGGTGGATAACTCCTTTAAAATGGCAGGACAACTAGCAATGCTTCAATACTAGTACCAGCGGGGGGAAATTCCTAGCTTACCTCTGTGCCACTCGGTGAGGCTCTTCCTGTATAGTCTCAGCCAGGCTGTACAACATTTATCAGTGCTATTCCATGGCATATCATTGAACAGTGTTAGCAATTGAAAGAAAGAAGAGAGGTGTTATACCAGGGTCACAGGTTGGTGGTGTCTACAAATGTTTATTAATTCTAAAACTGCATAAAAAACTCATATTTCACTACTAGATAGGTTTTATGTCTCTTTCTTGCATCCCAGAGTCCCAGTCAGGAAATCTTTAAACTTCCTACAAATCACTTTGTGGTCATACAGCAATCTGTCTCTCTATAGGGAAATAGATGAGAAATGTTTTTTTATGTTTCTACAAATTAATTGCATATTTACAAAAAAAAATCTCAATAGTTCTATTAATTCTAGTCTGAGCAGACCAAAGAAGATCCTGAGTTTAAAGACATTGTATGATATTAGTAAAAAACACTTTATTTACTTTACAGAAAGTGTGTTGCTCATATCCATATGTAATCTGGTATGCACTTAAAAAGGGCTGAGCTGCAATACTAGAAACTAGGGAAAAATGTAGGGTAAAAGAATACATAAAAATGTCCAACATTAACATTCTCCCCAAAATTCTGTGAACCCAGCGTAACAGCAGCTTCTTCTGCATTGCTCTTTAAAGGCTAGAACCATTTACTCTAGTCACTGCCCCAGAGAAGCGTACCAGCTAAGGCCACTTTCACACTGTAGTATTTCAGACAGTATCTTGCATCAGTTTTTTGTAATCCAAAATTTAAAGGGGGTTCAAAACACAGTAGAGATGCATGTCTTTCCATAAGTATATGTTCACATGAGCAAAATACCCCCGAATTATTCCAGTTCTCATTGATTTTAATAGGTTATGTTAAAAAAAAAAAAAAAAAAAGCACGTGGTGATCAAATAATAGCACTGAGAAAAGACGTGACAAGGTTCTGGTTGGAAGCTCACATTGAAATTTATGGGAGCTTGAATAAAAAAAAAGGGCTAAAATGCTACATCAAAAACAGCACTACAAATTCCATACTAATTTTAAGGTGTTATTTTTTTCGAAAGTTTTTTTTTTTCACTTCGGCCGCCAAATATTAATGCAAAACACTGACCAAAATACTGCCATGTTATAGTGCCCTACGTTCATATAGTGTAACATTTTATAGTATATTTTATTAGACATGCACATTTTCAGCCACAATCCCCAAAAATGTAGCTACAAAAAGATGTGCACGTATGATATATATATATATATATATATTTATATATATATATATATATATATATATATATATATATATATATTGTAGTAATGACTCGCTCTTGCAAATAGGTACGGTTGCAGTATAGAGGCAAGGAAACAGTGCTTTTCAAATCAGAGTTCAGTGTTTTATTCACACTTGACACATAGCAAACAGTCTTTAATTGCAGAACCAAGGAAAACATAACAGAGGTCCACCTGTATTACTTAGGTCTTTGTGCACACCTAAGTCCATGCCGTGCGGCATCAAGCAAGTCTTTTCCAGGCCTCCAGGCAGACTGTTCACCAGCTTCCAACCTTGGAGCAAACACAGGGAAGAACTCCAAATTCAGCTCTCTGGTAGTGTGAGCTGCAACTAGCAAATCCCCCTCAGCTGGTGAAACAGGTTGCCTTTAAGGCTACCAAAAGGTGGCCTAGATTGTGGGGAGTGACCCCCACCCTGCACTTGGTAATTCCCAGTAAGAGCCACCCCAAATTGGCCTTCCAGCCACACCACGGACACAGTGTCAGTCTGCATCGCAGCACAGACACTGAATAATACCGGCTCTTACTTCACCAAAGCCAGGAACTTCGTGACACATATCGCCCATCCACCACGATACCTTTCACCTTCTCACTATATATATATATATATATATACATATATATACTACTACTACTAAATTCTACACTGTGTGAACATAAAGACCAAAAGTCCCCTTAGACACACACTCTTACAGTTATAAATATACATATTAATGTAATTATGTCCACCTTCTATCCGTAGAAATTCTAAAGGAGTACTCTAAGTATAATACATTGTATACTGAGAAAAATTTGAGCAACAACCAATATAAAAGCAAGACAACTTTTTTTTATTGACAACTTGCTTTTATATTGAAGTTTGTTGCTTTAATTTTTCTCAGTATACACTGTGTGAACATATTTTTAATTTATAAAATTTCTGGTGATATGTACAAGTAAAGTGCTCACAAATCCACGGTGAATCTTCAGCAGAATCTGTAGAAAAATTTGAGAGTGTAACACATGGATTTTGGTACAGATTTGCCACAAGTTTCAAAGTAAAGAAAAAACGGTATTACTCTATGTACCAAATACAGACATGCATATGTCCTTTGTAAATATAATGTTTTTGCTTGTGAAAGGGGACAGAAAACCATTTGAGAATGATAAAAACATAGCAACAGAATTTCCATCATTTCATCATATAGACCAAGCGAAGCTACAAAGATACAGCAAACACTAGTAGAATAATAAGATACAAACACCCACAATAATCTCTTCTTTCTCTTAAACCCATTCTTAGAAAACCCGAAGCAGTTTTGTTTTCTAGAAAATCCATTACTGCAGATTCCAGGTCCTCTACACAACCCTTGATGTCTTTCTGTTCTGCACTCAATTTCATGTTCGCCAACAGAAAGATTCAAATGCAAAATTCAACAAATACAAAAAAAAACATATAAAACAACAAAACTACTAAGATACACACAAAAACACCCAGTTAATTGTTCATCTTTCCAGAGGTTTATTAAGTCTTTTGTTCCCCATTCTATTTGTTCCAAGAAAAGTGTTTTGATATATAATGTATTTACTTTTAGTAATTAATTTAAACGGCATTCATATGAAAATGTTGACAGATAAAACAACAAGCGTGCAACTTTTAATTACACATTGAGTGACAGCATTATATAAACCAAAAATATTGTCTGAAGGATTTCCTATTTAGTTGTCCAACTTTGGCTCATTCAGCGGATTAAAGCTCACTACGTACTGCACACAGATTTTTTTTTTTTAATGAGAAATTAAAAGATTACAAACAATAACCAGTGAATCATTGCATACACCAACTAAAGATGAATGGTAATTAGGCTAAGAATGATTAGGGCTAGATAATGCTAAAGCAATTAAATTATTTGTTTGGGAAGGCACTTGTGGAGTTGTGGGTGGCATTTTTTGCTGTTATCAGATCCTTCAGAAAAGATTATTGAAATCTTCCTACTTTTGATGCATGTAAACAGACCGTAGATTAACACTTTTAGCGCTGCCAACAAAAGGTCTTAAAGATTTCGCTTAGATCTACACCATCAATTCTGCAACCATAATAGGAGACACCTTCTGCCATCCTAACTAAGAAGCCAGGGAAGTGGGCGGCATGCAAAGCCCTGTTCTGTAAATTCATATTCCCCGGCAGATGTCCTCATTGGTCGCCACTGGTTGACCAATGAGGGCTTCTGGCTGGGAATATGAATTCACAGCACTGTAAGTTCATTTTCCCCGCTAGATGCTTTAATTGGTCAATTGGTGGGGACCAATCAGGGTGAATATGAATCTATTACAGAGCAGGGCTTCCAGGATGTAGTATTTTGAATGCTATTGTTGGCTTTCATAATTTCCTAACATTATGCTCCGCTTTCTGCTCCCTCCAGCGGCCCATACAGAGGTGCAGTCCCTGCAGGTACAGTACTTTACATCTCTGCTACCTATGACTGCAGCTGTCAGATATGCTCCGCGTTCACCTCTGTATCGCTCCCCGCTACCTTTAGCCGCAAATACAGATAATACTACAACCTGACAGTGAGGACATGCTGGGAATTGTAGTCTTATCTGTACTTGCGGCTGAAGTTAGCGGGGAGCAATGCCAAAGGGGCCAAAAATGCTATTTCCACACAAAAAAGTGAAAACACAGGAAATTTGTGGCATTTTTTAGAACTTTTTCTCTGGCATTTAAAAAAAAAAAAAAAACTTTAAAAAAAAAACGCCCGAACAAAACCTCAGTGGAATACTAGCCTTAAACATACCATTTCACTAGTTTACCGCTGATCACTAATGTGGCGGCCGCCACGCCCCATCCCATAGACTTGCATTGAGGGGGTATGGTGTCCACCCCCAGTGTTCTAAGCGAACCCCGGGTGCTGCACAGAGATGTAGCTGGGGCCCCCGTGATGGGACATCTTATTCCCTATCCTTAGATGTCTAGGGGTGGAGTACCCCTTTAAGACAGGCAGGAGTGAAGCTATTAGGAATGTTACTTACTCTGAAAGACCTGATATGTATCCCATGGACACCATAACTAAAATTACAGATGTTAAGCCTTATTTGTCCAATAATAGGATATATCCTTACAGGAGATGATCAACATTGTTACCTTATACTGTATTTCGACACGGGGTTAGTTAAAGTTCTCCTGTTAAAGGTCCTTAAAGCGTTCATGTCATATCACAAAATAAAAAATAATGATTCTATAGGATAATCACTAGGTCATGAAGATTCTTTACATGTCTTTTTTTATGTGTCTAGCTTCCGTATTTGGCTCACAAATCCTGCTGTTCTGCTGCTCACTCATTCTGACATCCACTGCTCAGGAAGGGGCATGTTCTAGGTAAGCACTGTTCCCATCCTAACTCACTATTGCATTCACTTCCTCCCTGAGTCTGTTGTGCTGTGCTGGGTCTCTTCATCCAATCACTACAGGCGGCATCTCTGTCTTCATGCTACAGTCTGATAGGACAGGAGTGAGCACAGAGGAGTGCTAGTCACACCCTTTCTTCCTAAAATCAGGCTTTTTTATTTTTTTTTTTGTAAGCCAGGATTTCTATAAAAATGAGATAACTTTAAATTTTTTCAAGAAAATTAGAAAGGATGTTTTGCCAAGATGTACAACACATAAAACGTTTTTGATTCTGACAGAGCCCATTTAAGGTCAGCAGAATAGTAAAGCACCCTTGCCACATGACAACATTTTTATCCGATTATCTCTGTTAGTGTAGGGCTTCACCCCACTCAAGCAACTTCCGAACATATATTCGAATACAGTTCTTGCATTTTTGTTCCACCAAAGCTTTTATATAATACATTTTTACAGCTGGAGCTAATTTTCTTGCAGAAGCCTTTTCACTTTGGGTTGTCAAGATTCAGGAGGTTTTTCATTAGCATAAACAAAACTAAAAACTCTGGAATTTCCATCAATAGGCATTGAATAAATTGACGGGAATTTGGCAGTTACTGGAATCTTGAGAGAAAGAAGAGACCACAAAGTACTGAAAACGTAAAAGAATTGGAAAATTATTCCGTTCTTACAAATCATGTTTGTTAAGTTGAGTTCTGGGCCCACACATACTGAAGGAGACTGCAAACAAATAATAACTTGTAGTATCAGGAGGGAAATTATTGAAGCATTCCTTACGTTGTTTTATGTTGGAGCTATGTAAATCAATTATTTTTATTACAGATTTACCCCTACATAGATTAATAGAGACCTGATCAGTGTTGAATTATAAAATATTTGCATTATTAGACAGTGACAGAAAATGATATACAATTATCAGAAAGGGTAATAAACCTTCAGGACAACAGAACCTACTAAAATAAAACACAGTCCCAAACAGAAAGAGCCCGGCACTGCTACTCCGCAATCTACTAATCCGCTATGCTCTTCTCTAATACAAGACCTTCCCGGTGCTCACATCAAAACAGTTCAAATATAAGTCCCAAATAGACAGCAAAGAAATGGAGCACTCACCAGGTCATTCAGGGTCATCAAGGTTCTTTTATTTCATGTAGCTTGGCGGCATACAAACATGCAAGGGAGTGCGGACAAAACAAGGTAGGTGGGGGAGAGGGTTGGGAGACAGTCCGTATCGCGCACACATCGCTTCGTCAGGCCCCATCTGGGGCCTGACGAAGCACTGTGTGCACGATACGGACCGTCGCCCAACACTCTCCCCTACCTACCTTGTTTTGTCCGCTCTCCATTGCATGTTTTTATGGCGCCAAGCTACATGAAATAAAAGAACCTTGATAACCCCGAAAGACCTGGTGAGTGCTCCATTTCTTTGCTTTCTATTTGGAACTTATACTAAAATAAAATACACTTACTGTCCACTTTACTAGATTTCCATTGTTAGTATGAGATTGAACCCCTTATGCCTTCATTCTTTGTACTTTCTAAAAGGTGCTGAAAACATTTTGGTCTATATGGACATGAGGGCATCACACAATTGCTGCAGATTTGTCGGTTGTCTTCCAATATGCAAATCTCCGGTTCTACCACATCCAAAAGATAATCTAATGGATTTATATCTGGTGACTGTGAAGGCCTCTGGAGTACAGTGGACTCATGGTCATGAATGAGATGATGTGAGCTTCGTGACATGGGGCATTATCCTACTGGAAGTAGCCATCAGAAGAGGTGTACACTGTGGTCATAAAGGGATGGGCACGGTCAGCAACAATACTCAGGTAGGCTGTCATGTTTAAAAAATACTCAATTTTGTTACAAGAAAATGTCCCCCACACCTTTACACCACCACTAGCCTGAATTATTTCATGTTGTTTACACCAAATTCTAACCCTTTAGTGACTCCTCTGACCAGGCAACGTTCTTTTAGTCTGTCATTGTCCAATTGGTGAACCTGTGTTTGATTTGTATTCGGTTTCCTTATCATAGCTTACAGTGGCACCCGGTGTGGTCTTCTGTTGTGGTAGCTCGGGAGCCATTGCAGCATATTTATCTCTTATCTCTGACTTCTAAACATAGTGTTGGTTCTCAGGTGCCCCCGGCGGTCATGTCCCCTGGTTATAATTTATACTGAATGTGACTAACCACTACTCACTGGGGATGGACACCATGACGCTAATGTGGAGAGGCCACTAAAGTGGTTCATTGAGCTCACCCTATTACATGTTGTGATTTACTAATTTTTTGGCTACACATAAGCAACTATAACAATATTAATTTTGGTTGCTGTTATAATACAGGAGAATTTCCCCTTTTCATTCTCCTGAGGAAGAGGGTGTCACAGGAGTGTGACTAAACAGACAGCCGCAGAAACGTGTCGGGAACAGGGATGTATTACATGACTCTTATAGCTTGAGTCATGTGTATAGAAAATGACATGTGTGCCTATGGATTATTTCCGTGTATATAAATTTTGAGCTTATGAGTGACAATAGGATAAAGCAAACACTTTATATGTCTGAGTGAGTGTGCAATTGTGTTACTCTAAGCGACATGACTAAGTAGGACTGTCACAAGTACGAGTCAGTGAGACTACCAGTCCTGGATGGACTATGTTAACATTTTATTATTATTTATAGTTTTCCTCATTTGGTATTCACATTATTAGTGAGTGGGTGGATTTTAAGTAAATATTTGAGTAAAAGTTATGTTTTAAGCACCTATTTTTTTCCTTTTGGGATATTATATTTATTTTGTTGCTGTAGCCGATCTGCTTCAAGTTTCGACATGTTGTATGTTCAGAGATGGTATTTTGCATACCTTGGTTGTTATAAGTGGTTATTTGCGTTGCGGTTGGCTTTCTGTCCATCCATTCTACCCATTATCTTCTGACATCAGCAAGGCATTTTCATCCAAACAACTGCCGCTCACTGGATACATTCTCTTTGTCGGTCCATTTTGTGTGAACCCTAGAGATGGTAGTGTGTGAAAATTCCAGTAGATCAGCAGTTTCTGAAACACTCAGAAAAGCCCTTCTGGCACCAACAACCATGCCACCTTCCAAGTCACTTAATTGTTTTTCCCTTTCTGATGCTGGATTAGAATTTTAGTAAGTTGTCTTGACCACATCTACATGCCTAAATGCATTGAGTTGCTGCCGTGTGATTGGTTAATTATTTATTTGTGTTAACAAGCAATTGTACATAATAAAGTGTCCAGTGAGTGTGTGTTGCCAGCCATGAGCCATGCTTAGCACGTTGTGGCAAATTTACCATTGTGTTCTATTTTTTATAAATTTTGTTTAATTTACACCAGTTTAATTGACTTTTAAATTTATATTTATGAGAAACTATTATTCAATTATCCTAGTATTTTTTTCAAGCCTGTGCTGTAAAGACAAGGTCCTAATAGTGTTACAAAATGTAATGTGTAGGTCATCAGCCACCACAGCTTATAACAATGACTGGCCTGATGCATTAGACTCGTGTTTAGCTGTAGTAATGGCCAGCACCTGCCTTGCCAAGGGCAGCGTCAAAAAAAATCTTTTAGGACAGGAAATCCAGTACACTAGTGCTCGGGGCAGTAGTGGCCCAAACTTAATCTGCTGTTGGATTGTATCATATGCACCAAAGAAGATTACTTCTGACACAAAAAGTTATTATTTTAATGCAAATAGTTATAAAGAAGATGTAAAACCTTTCGTAAAAGATTTGTGCACCCCTAGCACATGTATTTCTCTTCTATGGAAGATATCTACCATATTTTTCGCCGTATAAGACGCACTTTTTCTTCCCCAAACCTGGGGGAGGAGAAGTTGGTGCATCTTATCTGGCGAATACACACATATCGTGGCGGTCCCTGCGGCCATCAATGGCCAAGACCCGCGGCTAATACAGGACATCACCAATCGCAGTGATGCCCTGTATTAACCCTTCAGACGCGGCGATCAAAGCTTACCGCCGCGTCTGAGGCTAAAGTGACACTAATCCGGCTGCACCGGGAGAGACCTTACCTGCCTCCTCGGTGTCTGCTCCGTGCCGGGATCCCCTGCATGGCCGGCGCTCTCCATCATCGTCATCACGTTGTCGCGTACGCCGCCCCGTCATCCAATAAGAGCGGCGTGCGTAGCGACGTGATGGCGGCGACGGAGAGCGAGGATACCGGGCAGCAGAGACGTTCCGGGGCGACG
The DNA here is from genome assembly GCF_029499605.1 of Hyla sarda. Taxonomy (NCBI): domain Eukaryota; kingdom Metazoa; phylum Chordata; class Amphibia; order Anura; family Hylidae; genus Hyla; species Hyla sarda. The sequence continues at coordinate 119,552,004 of NC_079194.1, read as the reverse complement.
GGGACACCCGGGGGACGCCGCGACAGTGATGGAGGGCGACATCCAGGGCAGCAGTGACGAGCGGTGATGGGTCCGGAGCGGCGGGGACACATGAGTATAACCTCCAATACCAGTAATCTTCAACCAGCGGACATCCAGATGTTGCAAAACTACAATTCCCGGCATGCCCAGACAGCCAACGGCTGTTTGGGCATGCTGGGAGTTGTAGTTTTGCAACATCTGGAGGTCCGCTGGTTGAAGATCACTGTCGTATACTTTACATTGTATTCTAGATTTTCCTCCTTTAAAATTGGGTGCGTCTTATATGGCGAAAAATACGGTAATTGTGAGATGTAGATACTTGAAGTGCATGTTGACCTTCACAATGCTTCAATGTTTAGCAATTTTTGAGAAAATAAATATATTTATTGTTAATAATTTTCTTAGTGTGTCTAATATTAGCTTCCTATTCACATTCACATGTTTATGTGTGTACAATAATAAAGGTCAGACAGGAAGTTTACATATACGTTTACGAAGCTATTAAAAAAAATATATAATAATAATTAGCACATGCCCAGATGCTTGAGAAAGCAAAAAAGGATTTTATTTACCGTATTTTTCGCCATATAAGACGCTCCGGCACATAAGACGCACCCAATTTTAAAGGGTGAAAATCTAGAAAAAAAAGATTCTGCACCAAATACAATGTAACGTATAGGACAGTGATCTTCAACCTGCGGGCCTCCAGATGTTGCGAAATTACAACTTCCAGCATGCCCGGAAAGCCGTTGGCTGTCCGGGCATGCCAGGAGTTGTAGTTTTGCAACATCTGGAGGTCCGCAGGTTGAAGACCACTGGTATAGGAGGTAATACTCACGTGTCCCCGCCGTTCTGGACCCGTCACCGCTGCCCTGGATGTCGCCCGAGATCGCTGTCATCGTGTTCCCGTCGCTCCGGAATGTCTCTGCTGCCCGGTATCCTCACTCTCTGTCGCCGCCATCCTGTCGCTACGCACGCCGCTACTATTGGATGACGGGACAGCGTGCGAGACGACATGATGACGACGAAGGAAAGCGCCGGCCATGCAGAGGATCCCAGCACGGAGCAGACACCGAGGAGGCAGGTAAGGTCCCTCCCGGTGTCCTGTAAGCTGTTCGGGATGCCGCGATTTCACCGCGGCGGTCCCGAACAGCCCGACTGAGCACCGGGTTAGTGTCACTTTTGCTTCAGATGGTCAGATTTGATTGCCGCGTCTGAAGGGTTAATACAGGGCATCACCGCGATCGGTGGTGTCCTGTATTAGCCGCGGGTCCCGGGCGTTGATGGCCGCAGGGACCGCCGCGGTATTTGCCGTATAAGATGCACCAACTTTTCCCCCCCAGTTTTGGGGAAGAAAAAGTGCGTCTTATACAGCGAAAAATACGGTATTTATTTATAAATAGTATGAGTAAGGCCAGCACCTGGCCGAAACGCGTCACATCCTGTTTGTACCTGTGATCCGTGTAGCTTCATGTTAATAAAGACGGCATGCTGATCTGTACCGAGCTGGAGTTCTCTTAATTTTGTTGATTCAATTGGGGTGCAGTCCGCACCTTTCTCCGTGCTTGGTTATATGGACTTTGGGGTGAGCTGATGTAAATCTATATTTGCTATTAATTTATACTATAACATTTTTCTCAAATATCAACTTTATACACACCTTAAAATATTAGAGCTATAGTTTGCCCAAATAATAATGTCATACACTGACAAAAAGCTGTGCTGTGTTAACCAATATTTATAGTACCATCCAGTGAAAAGACTCTTACTGTCTTACAGTGTGGAAATGATTACAATGCATATTCCCTACACATATCCCTTACAGTGTATACGGAATGTCGCTATAAAGCCACAAAATTCTACAGTGCCCAAAAGGTTCTGTTAGTCCACAACTATTGATAGACACTGCCCAAAAATATAATTGTACCACAAAAGTCTCCCCTCCTGAACATTCTTTTAGGGTACATTCACATGTACAGGATCTGCTGCAGATTTGATGCTGTGCTCAATTATTTAGTTTACATAAAAATCTGCAGCAAATACTGTATGTGTGAATGAATTCATAAGCTGATTTATGTAGAGATTAAATGTCATCTTTGATCGGCTCATAGTTCAGTTTAATAGACTGTTCAGGAGGGGAGAGATAAGGTCTGAAGACTGAGCCTGTCATGCTGCTTCTGACAGAATGTCACTGTGAACAGGACAATTTAGCTTGCGCTTTATGTTAAAAAAAGAGCCTGTTGAAAGAAAACTAAGCTAAATTGGAGACAATATTGTTTGTACCATAATATATAGCCTTTCATACCCATAATATGATACAGATGATAATATGATACAGTGCCCATATAACATTGTAAGCTGCATCAGTACCTGTATCATATAACAAACAGAGAAAATAGCGCCTGTCCTGCTTGGTAAACCATTAAAGGGGTACTCCACTGCTAGACATCTTATCCCCTATTACTACTACAGCAAAAAAGATATAAAGCTCAGTATTAATAATAAATGCCTATATTAACAAGTGTATACTGGCATAATGACCTAATGTGTACTCCTAAACAAAATTAAAGATTAAAGAAATGAGATTGGAGACACTTGTTACAAGAATAAAATATATAATTTTATTGATATACATCAAAATATTTATTATAAAAAGTATATATGTATATAGAGGGAAAACAAACACTTCCACTGGATGGAGAGTGAATAGACCTCACTCCAACACAGACCCACATAAGATTATTATAAATTAATAGAGGTAAGTATCCATACAAACATACTCAATGTACAGTAGGGACCATGGATCCTTCCCATCACATAACTACAATAGAGCTGGTACCGGGATACAAATACATACCAAGTATTAAACAATCAGTACATTGAGGGTCTGCTGGAGCGACGCCACCCCAACGCACGTTTTGGGATGTCCTTCGTCCTGGGGTTGGGATGACGTCGCTCCAGCAGACCCTCAATGTACTGATTGTTTTATACTTGGTATGTATTTGTATCCCGGTACCAGCTCTATTGTAGTTATGTGATGGGAAGGATCCATGGTCCCCACTGTATATTGAGCATGTTTGTATGGATACTTACCTCTATTTATTTATAATAATCTTATGTGGGTCTGTGTTGGAGTGACGTCTATTCACTCTCCATCCAGTGGAAGTGTTTGTTTTCCCTCTATATACATATATACTTTTTATAACAAATATTTTGATGTATATCAATAAAATTATATATTTTATTCAAAACAAACGCTGGGTCAGTGGTCGGGATGTCACAGCCACGCCCCCTCCATTCATGTCTATGGGAGGGGGCGTGTCGGACGATACGCCCCCTCCCATAGACATGAATGGAGGGGGCGTGGCCGTGACGTCCCGATCACGGCCTCTGGCTCCGAGCGTTCTGAACAAATTGTTCAGAACGCTGAAACAGAGGAGGGCCCCTTTAAAATAAATAGAAACATTCAGTTCAGCATTATATACTGGCTAAATTGGTCCATGCATCCATGGTTGAGGACATATACACCTGAGATGTGAAGAGAATATTGAGAACTTCAGTGGGGGGTACGAATACTTGGTGTGTACAAAGCTGTGAAATAGGTTGGCGCATTATAAATAACAGCAAATTTATCAATAATAAAATGCTGAATGCATCTTATCTAATATCACCAGAAGAAATGCACCTCTGTGAAAGTGTGTGTAATCTGCGCCTGCAACGTTAACGAACGTCTTCTGCCAATCCTGTGCCCAGCAGAGACTTGTGCGGGGGACCGGCTTGTGAAACACGGGCAATTAGAAGAGAAGCCTTTGCTGTCCACATCATCCTATCTCATCAGGATCTGAGCTTTTTATCAGCAGAAAAAAGCATCTTCTCCAGGCACGGATCTGATGGAGTAGAATTTACTAATAGTTGTAATTTTTTTTAATCTCAGCTCTACGTCTCTATCTGAACGCTCTACCGTCTCTTTTTCAGATGGGGGAATCAAGGCAGAGATTATCTAACTAAGAAAGGGGTATCTGCTTATCTATTAGAGCAGCTTTGATATTCTCCAGGCCACGCTGCCTAGTAAGTCAAGGAAAAAACTATAGGCAGCCTTAGCCGTGTGTTAATCACTGCTGGAGGCTACAGGGAGTTTTTGTATGGGGTCTTTTTTTGTATGCATGTTCACGGGTGGGGGGAACATTCCCAGAAAAGCAAAATACTTTAATCACAGAACAAAACATTTATTATTTGAAAAGTCTTCTTAGGAGTCATAAAGTGAGGTTTTTGTGACATCTGCCTTATCGGTGTCTACAGGCAGATATGATATCGATGGTACATAAATAAAGCAAACGGGGGAAGCTTACATGGCAGCGTGGGATGGTACACAAAAAATACATTTACTGTGCATTTAAGCCTTCAAATTTCTAACAAAATGTTTATTCTGTGAAGATACTTAAAATCTTTTTTTCTTTATTCTATCATGTTACCTTCTTCTGTCTGGAAGCCTTGGGATCTGAAACTGGTTTATAGCTCCCATTTACCTTCCCTTTATCAATATTCACAAAGAAAGAGTCAAAGAGAGATTGCACTCACCATCCACAAGCTTTATTCGCTGGAGTACAGGCACATATAGCGGAGGCAGGGGCACAGCCTATATAACCGCTATATGTGCCTGCACTCCAACAATAAAGCTCGTGGATGGTGAGTGCAATCTCTCGTTGACTCTTTCTTTGTGGATTACGTTACTTACACTGAGTTGCACCCCCGATGTCCACACCTACGCCTCACATGCATCGACACTAGCCCGCACTCCCGTACTATACCCTAGTTTTGCAGTGCCGGATCCATACAACTCCAGTTTCCCTCCTTTATCAATATTGCCTTGGCTTTTTATTACCTAGAACTCTGCCTTAGGGTAAGTTCACACGTGCAGATTTTTTAGCGGGTTTTCCGCTGCGTATTTGAAAGTGGGCGGGCTCTCCTCGGCTGTCCGCAGCAGATTTTCCGCGGCAGAATGTACACTGTGGAAAATACGCCGCAAGCCCCATTGAAGTCAGTAGGGACTGTGGCGGATTTTCCGCAGCGTAAATTCCGCCGTGGAAAATCTGCTGTGGACGGCCAAGAAGAGCCGGACCACTTTCAAATACGCAGCGGAAAACCCGCTAAAAAATCAGTGCGTGTGAACGTACCCTTATGTTGTTTCTCTTTTACTTCTGGAAATATATGAATAACTTGACAACGGGCCATTACCACTGTCTAACCAGGGCAGATAGTGTGTAATACACACCATATTGAAAATGGGAATGGTACCACCTAGCTGTCAATGGATTTATTCATTTCCGGGAGGAACAACAGAGAAATCGCACAACGAAGAGTTGTAAGAAAATAGATTTCGGAGTCGTTAGTTCAGAGGAAATACAAGCATTTGCAGTTGATTAAAATAGATAGATCATTTTTAGTGGCCATAAATAGACAAGATTATATTACAATATAAATACTAAGCTTAAATGGGTACTCCACCCCTAGACATCTTAACCCCTATCCGAAGGATAGGGAATAAGATGTCTGTACGTGGGGGGGACACTGCTGGAGACCCCTGCGATCTCCCTGCTGCACACAGTGTTTGTTTAGAGCCGGAGGCTCGTGATGTCATGGCCACGCCCCCTCAATGCAAGTCTATAAGATGTCTGCAAGTCTATAAGATGTCTAATGATGATGTCACGGCCACGCCACCGTCAATGCAAGTCTATAAGATGTCTGATCACAGGGGTCCCGCCGCTGGAGACCCCTGCGATCTCCCTGCTGCACCCGGCGTTCATTTATCGCCGGAGGTTTGTGATGTCACAGCCACTCCCCCTCAATGCAAGTCTATAAGATGTCTGCAAGTCTATAAGATGTCTAATCATGATGTCACGGCAAGCCCCATCAGTGCAAGTCTATAAGATGTCTGATCGCAGGGGTCCCGCCGCTGGAGACCCCCGTGATCTCTCTGCTGCACCCGGCGTTCGTTTAGCACCCGAGGTTTGTGATGTCACTCCCACTTCCCCTCAATGCAAGTCTATGGGTGCGGGGCATGATCGTGATGACACGAGCCTCTGCCCCGCATCACCTGTCATATGGCACATGTCTGGGGTGCCACAGCTGAGATCGCGGGGGTCCCCAGCGATCAGTAATATTATCCCCTATCCTTTAGATAGGGGATAAGATGTCTAGGGGTGGAGTACCCCTTTAAATATACCAATATTATAACTGTGAGAGCAAGAAAATGTTAGATAGAATAGAGAACCCATGTCCCTTTTCCTCCTTCCATAGGGTGTTGTCCGTTTGTATTGAGAGAAAACAGAACAGTCAAGTGAGAATGAATAGTCCAACAATAAGGTGGAATAACTTTACTGAGATTATAATTAAACAATCAGGGCACCTGATTAAAGATAAGAAATTCAATATTTTCAAGTATTTCTTAATTAAATCACCAGCACATTGTGAACTGTAGGGTTAATGTAGCAACAACAAACACGTGTTAACTGCCTTCATATATATATATAAAGTCGACCAGTAGCACAAAGAGAAGAAAGCCGTCATGCTAGTTGTTTTACAGGGCTCTCGTAATTAAAGTATAAAATGCTAATTTATGTATTCCTGCTTTATCAAACACACATGTTGAACGTTTCTTGGCTGACATTATGTTTTTGCTGGATGGGCAGAGACATGGATGGTGAAAGATCTCAGGTGACTGGCAGGGAGTATATTACCGTTCCCGTTTCCTGGCCTAATGTAATAAGTATTAAGACTTGTGGTATATAGAGCCAGACATGGCGTCCTCCATAAACATGGAGCCATGGTGTGCTCAGGACTTTTCTTAAAGAAGAATGAAGACCATCTAATTTTTTTAAGACTAGGCAGTGCAAAATAATAATTATTGTCATCTTCTTTCATTTATATCATGAGCATATAATAAGCCATGGTGTGAAGAAAATGCATTAAAGGGGTATTCCGGGCAAAAACAATTTATCCCCTATAGAAAGGATAGGGGATAAGATGTCTGATCGTGGGGGGTCCGCTGTTGAGACCCCCGCGATCTCCCTGCAGCACCCGCATTCTTTGCGGGTGCAGAATCTCCAGTTTCGGAAATCTCCGGGTTTCCAAGACTGGGGACGTGACGTCACGCAACGCCCCCTCCATTCATGTCTATGGGAGGAGGCGTGATGTCCATCACGCCCCCTCCCATAGACATGAATGGAGGGGGCGTGGTGTCACGTCCCCAGTCCCGGAAACCCGGAGGTTTCCGAAACTGGAATTTCAGCACCCGCATAGAATGCAGGTGATGCAGGGAGATCGCGGGGGGTCTCAGCAGCGAGCCCCCCGCGATCAGACATCTCATCCCCTATCCTTTGGATAGGGGATAAATTGTTTTTGCCCGGAATACCCCTTTAATTTACAGATGTATTTAGAGGAGCTGCTGCTTTATTATTAGAGAGCCAAAATATATTCCTATCTATAACAGAATCTGGTAATTTTGACTGGATTTTTCTATGACCGTATTTCACACATAAAGAAGATGGAAAATTAGCATGAATGACTTGTGGCTCAATAGCAGAATTACAAAATTCAGCCAATAACTGGTTTCATGTTAATTCTGGCAATAAAGGGAATAATCTGGAGGGTATGCATGATAAAGTTAAAGGTGACCCTGTGCTATTACGGTATACATGGCAGGCTGGGGTTGCATAGACATTTCATAACCTCTTTTTTTTTTAAAGAAGTTGTCAGAAGAATTTGTTCAAATTTTGTAAATAATTTACTTACGGTGTTATTTTTTGGATATAAAAGATATGTTGTATTGAAAGTAGTTTGTCAGTTACTTCAATTTGGCACAATTAAAATATAATAGACGTTTCAAATACAGGCCAAGAAAAATGTTGGCTCACACGGGGTGTTAATTTAATGCAACAGATTTTTCATAAAGGAGAGGAAATAAAGAAAAAGTATTATTTGAGTGAGAGACACAAATGCTGTGGAATATGAAAAACAAAAAGAGACAATGCGTCCGTCTTTGTGCCGTAAATCCAACCAACAAGAGGGTGTAGTAACACAAATAGAGTGTGCTCACCTGGTAATGTTATGCTAAGAGCATAACATCTACAGTAGCTTCGGGGGCCCAGCTAATGTGGGTAATGAGTCACGTGTGCTGCCTGGATCCTCCCGTCCAGCTGGATGGTCTGTAAGGAGTATTCAGTGATGAAAAAGAAGCGATCCTGTTGCGGCACTCGCCAGTGTGGCAGGAATGGAGTTCAAAAGCCGATGTTAAGTAAAGGCATACTTTATTCAGAATCAATTCGGACTACGCGTTATGAAGGGACACGCTCCCCTCTTCCTCAGGTCTAATCCTTCGTAACACGTAGTCCGAATTGATTCTGAATAAAGTATGCCTTTACTTACCATCGGCTTTTGAACTCCATTCCTGCAACACGGGCGAGCGCAGCAACAGGATCGCTTCTTTTTCATCACTGAAGACACAAATGCTGGTATATACATATGCAAACTTTACATTGGTTAAATTTAAATTAGTGCATAAAATGTGTTATTCCCCAAAAAGAGTGATCGAGTTCAAAGGAAATCAGTCATCAGTGTCACCTGCACTAACCTGTCGGGACGGACAGGTAGTGCAGGTGGCACTGATGAAAGCCATGCTTACCTGATCCGGTTCTGTGCTCCCGTTCTCCCACTATCTTCTTCCATGTCTTCCGTTTCGAGGCCGACTTGGTGAATGGGGGGGGGGGGGGGGGGGGGGGGGAGCTTCCTTATGTCACTGCTGGTGTTTGCTGGCAGGAGGATCCGGCATAGAAGCAGCAGTGGTGACATAAGGACGCTTCGCCCATGCACCAAGTAGGCCCTGAAACTGAAGATACGGAGGAAGATAGTGGGAGAAGAGGTTCAGGTAAGTATGGTTGTCATCAGTGTCACCTGCACTACCTGTCTTTACAATGATTTTCTCGGTGGTCTCTGTGTTTTTTTCCCCTCTTACCCTGTCTGGATCGGAGAGGAGGGAAGGTTGGGGGAGACATTGGATATGGTATAGTGCGCTGCAATAATTATTACATTTTTTGTACTCTTTTTCAGGCCCAAGGCCATGGGTGAGGGGTCATTCAGACGGTGTATCCTTTGTTTTTTTTTTTATTGCATTTTATTGGGGGTCTGGCTGTTTGTTTGTATCTTCTTTGAAGTCATGCCATCTGGTCTCATCATATAATCAAAGAGATAAGGGGTCAGGAAGAGAGATGCCCCACCTGGTGGGATCAGAGGGGAGGAGGGAATGGAGTTTCCCTCCAAAGAAGCAGATAAGACTTAAAATGCTTGACTCAACTGTTGTTCAAGGCTGGGCCCAAAGCTGACAAGAGCTGGACTCTCACTCACAAAGGAGGGCTATACCATCATGCTGTAAGAACTTCATTTTTGTTTTCTGAACTTGTCTTGCTAAACTCTTTTATATATTGTTATACCTGTATGTCATTTGTTCCTGTATTTCTATATATTTAGCACTGTGATATCTTTTATCAGATTAAATGTTTAATTAATCAGCTCAGGTCTTTGATCTCTAAATATATGAGCTCACCTTTCTGAAGGCAGCTCTGGTGGAAACACGTTTATCTAAGGGTTAATTTGGTGACTTGCTGGGACTAGTAGTGTATACCCAGAGGTCTGGTGGCTTTAACCCTTGCACCATCACACTCTCTCTAATGTCTTGGCTTGACCGATAGGGTGTGATGGTAACACTCTTGTATATTGAAAAATCATGAAAAGTAAAGGACCGATAGGGTGTGATGGTAACACTCTTGTATATTGAAAAATCATGAAAAGTAAATAATAAAAAAAAAAAAAAAACCCTGCTGACCCCCTTGTCAAAAGCCGACATCATCAGCTGACAGAAGTGGCTACTCTATTACTGTAAATGTTATCAGCGAGAGATGCTACAGGCAAATACACACACTTTAACAAGTAATATGCAGTATCACATGGTGCCCAATCAAAGGAACTGAATGACCATGTACTACAAGGGCATGCATGATCCAGTGGAACAGGGACTTTTTTCTTCTATGACTGTAGAGGCTAGAAAGCTCCTAGACCATTGTATGTCTTAACTGCAAGATGCTCAGCCTTTTTTTTAATACCATATATAACGTAGAATAATGAAAACCTGTGCAGAGAAAAAGTGGTACAGTTGCCTATAGCAACCAATCAGATTGCTCCAATCAGGTTACTCCTTTTAAAGGGGTACTGCGGTGGAAAACCAACTGGTGTCAGAAAGCTAAACAGATTTGTAAATTACTTCTACTTAAAAATCTTTACCCTTCCAGTACTTTTTAGCAGCTCTATGGTACAGAGGAAATTCTTTTCTTTTTTAATTTCTTTTTTGTCTTGTCCACAGTGCTCTCTGCTGACACCTCCGTCCGTGTCAGGAACTGTCCAGAGCAACAAAGGTTTACAATGGGGATTTTCTCCTGCTCTGGACAGTTCCTGATGCGGGCATCAGGTGTCAGCAGAGAGCACTGTGGACAAGGCATAAAAGAAATTCAAAAAGAAAAGAATTTCCTCTGTAGCATACAGCGGCTAAAAAGTACTGGAAGGGTAAAGATGTTTTAATAGAAGTCATTTACAAATCTGTTTAACTTTCTGGCACCAGTTGATTTAAAAAAAAAATTTTTTTTTCCACTGGCGTACTCCTTTAACCCCTTAAGGACCACGGACGTATGAGTACGTCCCTGCGCCCTGGGTCTTAAGGACCAGGGACGTACTCATACGTCCGTGGGAATTCCAGCCCCTGCCGCACGCCGGGAGGGGACCGGGCCGGGGTGACTGCTGATATCCATCAGCAGGCACCCCGTGCAAATGCCCAGGGGGGTCATCAGACCCCCCCATGTCGGCGATCGCCGCAAATCGCAAGTGAATTCACACTTGCGATTTGCGGCTATTCCGGGTCATACGGTTCTATAGTGACCCGGAAAATAAAGGGGATCGCCGATGTCCTAGACACCCACGATCCCCTTGAAGCAATAGGAGTGAGGTGGCAGAGGTGCCACCCCTCCTATCTCTGCTATTGGTGGTCTAGACGCGACCACCAATAGCAGATCGGGGGTGGAGGGGTTTACTTTCGGTTTCCCCGTTCTGCCCACCCACAATAGGCGGGGCAGGACGGGGAAACCGACAGGGACCGGCGCCGAAGATTCACTTACCCATCGGCGACGGCAGCGGGCGACGATCAGCGGCGGCAGCGGGCGACGATCGGCGGAAGTAGAGGACGGCGACGCAGCTCCCTGGATCCAACGGAAGCCGGTGAGTTACTTAGCAACATCTGGAGGGCTACAGTCTGAGACCACTATAGTGGTCTCTAAACTGTAACCCTCCAGATGTTGCAAAACTACAATTCCCAGCATGCCCAGAGAGCTGTTTAGGCATGGTGGGAGTTGCAGTTTTGCAACAGCTGGAGGTCTACAGTTTGAGACCACTGCACAGTGATCTCTTTACTGTGCACCTCCAGATGTTGCAAAACTACAACTCCCAGCATGCCCACATAGCAGTTTGCTGTCTGGGCATGCTGGGAGTTTTAGTTTTGCAACATCTGGAGGTCCACAGTTTGGAGACCACTGTGCAGTGGTCTCTAAACTATAGCTCTCCAGATGTTGCAAAACTGCAACTCCCAGCATGCCTAAACAGCAAACAGCTGTCTCTGCATGCTGGGAGTTGTAGTTGTGTACCACCAGCTGTTGCATAACTACATCTCCCAGCATGCCTTTCAGTGATCAGTACATGCTAAGAGTTGAAGTTTTGCAACAGCTGGAGGCACACTGGTTGGAAAATACTGAGTTAGGTAACAGAACCTAACTGAAGGTTTTCCAACCACGGTCTGTCAGTACATGCTGGGAGTTGTAGTTTTTAAACAGCTGGAGGTTTGTTCCCCCATGTGAACATACAGGGTACATTCACACTGGCGGGTTTACAGTAAGTTTACTACTTCAAGTATGAGCTGCGGCAAATTTTTTGCCGCAGCGCAAACTCCTAGCGGTAAATTAACTGTAAACCTCTGCCAGTGTGAACGTACCCTAAAAACACTACACTACACTACCACATAATAAAGGGTAAAACACTACATATACACCCCCTTACACTGTCCCTCCAATAAAAATAAAAAACGTATTGTATGGCAGTGTTTCCAAAACAGAGCCTCCAGCTGCTTCAAAACAACAACTCACAGCATTTCCGGACAGCCACTGACTGTCCAGGAATGCTGGGAGTTTAGCAACAGCTGGAGGCACCCTGTTTGGGAATCACTGGTGTAGAATACCCCTATGTTCACCCCATGCAATCCCTAATTTAGTCCTCAAATGTGCATGGCGCTCTCTCACTTCAGAGCCCTGTCGTATTTCAAGGAAACAGTTTAGTGCCACATAGGAGGTATCCCCGTTCTCGGGAGAAATTGCACTAACAATTTTGGGGGGCTATTTTTCCTTTTACCCCTTATGAAAAAGAAAAGTTGGGGTCTACACCAGCCTGTTAGTGTAAAAAAAAATTTTTTTTTACACTAACATGCTGGTGTTGTCCTTTACTTTTTATTTTCACGAGAGGTAAAAGAAAAAAAAAAAAAAATTGTAACGCAATTTCCCTGAGTACAGAAATACCCCATATGTGGGCGTAAAATGTTCTGCGGACGCACAACAAGGCTCAGGAGTGAGAGTGCACTATGTACATTTGAGGCCTAAATTGGTGATTTGCACAGGGGTGGCTGATTTTACAGCGGTTCTGACATAAACCCAACAAAAAAAATTTCACAAAAATGCTGGTGTCACCCTAAATTTTTCATTTTCACAAGGGAAAATAGGAAAGAAGCCCCCCAAAATTTATAACCCCATTTCTTCTGAGTAAGAACATACCCCATATGTGGATGTAAAGTGCTCTATGGGTGCACTACAATGCTCAGAAGAGAAGGAGCGCCATCGGGATTTTGAAGAGAAAATTTGTCCGGAATTGAAGGCCACTTGTGTTTACAAAGCCTTCATGGTACCAGAACAATGGGCCCCCCCATTGGAAACTACCCCATTTTGGAAACTACACCCCTCATGTAATGTAATAAGGGGTACAGTGAGCATTTACACCCCACAGGTGTCTGATAGATTTTTGGAACAGTGATCCGTGAAAATGAAAAATTTAATTTTCCATTTGCACAGCCCACCGTTCCAAAGATCTGTCAAACGCCAATGGGGTGTAAATGCTCACTGCACCACTTATTAAATTCTGGGAGGGGTGTAGTTTCCAAAATAGGGTCACATGTGGGGGGATCCACTGTTCTGGCACCACGGGGGGCTTTGTAAATGCACATGGCCCCTGACTACCATTCCAAACGAATTCTCTTTCCAAAAGCTCAATGGTGCTCCTCCTCTTTTGAGCATTGTAGTTCGCCCGTAGTGCACTTCAGGCCAACTTATGGGGTACCTCCATACTCAGAAGAGATGGGGGTTACACATTTTTTGGGGGATTTTCTGCTATTAACCCTTGCAAAAATGTGAAATTTGGGGGGAAACACACATTTTAGTGAAATTTTTTTTTCACATATGCAAAAGTCGTGAAACACCTGTGGGGTATTAAGGCTCACTTTATTCCTTGTTACGTTCCTCAAGGGGTCTAGTTTCCAAAATGGTATGCCATGTGTTTTTTTTTTTGCTGTTCTGGCACCATAGGGGCTTCCTAAATGCGACATGCCCCCCGAGAAAAATTTGCTCTCAAAAAGCCAAATATCACTCCTTCTCTTCTGAGCACTGTAGTTCGCCCGTAGTGCACTTCAGGCCAACTTATGGGGTAACTCCATACTCAGAAGAGATGGGGTTACAAATTTTGGGGGGGTATTTTCTGCTATTAACCCTTGCAAAAATGGGAAATTTGGGGGGAAACACACATTTTGGTAAAAAAATATTTTTTTTTTCACATATGCAAAAGTTGTGAAACACCTGTGGGGTATTAAGGCTCACTTTATTCCTTGTTACGTTCCTCAAGGGGTCTAGTTTCCAAAATGGTATGCCATGTGTTTTTTTTTGCTGTTCTGGCACCATAGGGGCTTCCTAAATGCAACATGCCCCCCAAAAACCATTTCTGAAAAACATACTCTCCAAAATCCCCTTGTCGCTCCTTCTGAGCCCTCTACTGCGCCCGCCGAACAATTTACATAGACATATGAGGTATGTCCTTACTCGAGAGAAATTGGGCTGCAAATATAAGTATACATTTTCTCCTTTTACCCCTTACAAAAATAAAAAATTGGGTTTACAAGAACATGCGAGTGTAAAAAATGAAGCTTGTGAATTTTCTCCTTCACTTTGCTGCTATTCCATTGAAACACCTAAAGGGTTAAAACACCTACTAAATGTCATTTTGAATACTTTGGGGGGTGCAGTTTTTATAATGGGGTCATTTGTGGGGTATTTCTAATATGAAGACCCTTAAAATCCACTTCAAACCTGAACTGGTCCCTGAAAAATAGTGAGTTTGAAAATTTTGTGAAAAATTGGAAAATTGATGCTGAACTTTGAAGCCCTCTGATGTCTTCCAAAAGTAAAAATACGTCAATTTTATAATTCAAACATAAAGTAGACATATTGGAAATGTGAATAAAATTTTTTTTATTTTGAATATCATTTTCCTTACAAACAGAGAGCTTCAAATTTAGAAAAATGCAAAATTTTCAAATTTTCATCAAATTTTGGGATTTTTCACCAAGAAAGGATGCAAGTTACCACAAAATTTTAACACTATGTTAACCAGCCTAGCGGTATTCCCGAGCGTGACTCGGGGTTAATTTTCGCTGCTAGAAGCGGTAACCCCGAGTCACGCTCGGGGTAGAATTGCAGAGTTGCTGTGCGGGCTGCACAGTATATCGCAAAAGCAATCAAATCACGATTTTTGCTTTTTGCGATGTAGTGATGCAGCCCCCGGGAAAATATGTGATTATCTGCTCGGGTCGGCTCCCGTTGCGGGGGCCGGCCAGAGCAGGTAAAGACATATACTAAAAGTCAGTGTTTCCCTACCAGGGGGCCTCCAGATGTTGCAAAACTACAACTCTCAGCATGCCCGGACAGCCAAAGGCTGTCCGGGCATGCTGGGAGCAGTAGTTTCACAACAGCTGGAGGCCCCCTGGTAGAAAACCCTGAACTAAGTGTAAAAGTAAGAAGGAAGAAAATAAAAAAACCTTTTGCTCACCTAGTCCCGGTCCCTGAAGATGTCGTTCCCCTCCGTGCGCTCTGTTCACTGCTCTGTTCATCTTACAGGACCTTTCACTTTTCAGCCAATCACAGGCCGCAGTGGTGTAAAGCCTGTGATTGGCTGAAGGGGAAAGGACTTGTTCTGCAGCAAATACACTAGGTTTGAAATCTGCCGGCAAACCTAGTGTATTTGCTGCAGGACAAGAAGATGACAAGGTGACAAGGGGGGAATGTGACACAGGGGAGAATGAAACAAGGGGGGAATGTGACACAGGGGAGAATGAAACAAGGGGGGGGGGGGGAATGTGACAAGGGGGGGGAATGTGACAGGGGGGGAATGTGATATGGGGGGGGGGGAATGTGACAAGGGAGGGGGAATGTGACGGGGGGAGATGTGGAATTTCAATGCAAAAAATTGTACCGCTTTTGGTACAAATTTCCAGACGGAATCGTACCGCTAGGGAGGTTAAAGTACAATATGTCACGAAAAAACAATCCCGGAATCAGAATGATAACTAAAAGCATTCCAGAGTTATTAATGTTTAACCCCTTAACCCCTTAAGGACTCAGGGTTTTTCCGTTTTTGCACTTTCGTTTTTTCCTCCTTACCTTTAAAAAATCATAACCCTTTCAATTTTCCACCTAAAAATCCATATTATGGCTTATTTTTTGCGTCGCCAATTCTACGTTGCAGTGACATTAGTCATTTTACCCAAAAAATGCACGGCGAAACGGAAAAAAAAATCATTGTGCGACAAAATCGAAAAAAAAACGCCATTTTGTAAATTTTGGGGGCTTCCGTTTCTACGCAGTGCATATTTCGGTAAAAATTACACCTTATCATTATTGTGTAGGTCCATACGGTTAAAATGATACCCTACTTATATAGGTTTGATTTTGTCGCACTTCTGGAAAAAATCATAACTACATGCAGGAAAATTTATACGTTTAAAAATGTCATCTTCTGACCCCTATAACTTTTTTATTTTTCCACGTACGGGGCTGTATGAGGACTCATTTTTTGCGCCGTGATCTGAAGTTTTTAATGGTATGATTTTTGTTTTGATCTGACTTTTTGATCACTTTTTATTCATTTTTTAATGTTATAAAAAGTTACCAAAATACACTTTTTTGGACTTTGGAATTTTTTTGCGCGTACGCCATTGACCGTACGGCTTAATTAATGATATATTTTTATAGTTCGGACATTTACGCACGCGGCGATACCACATATGTTTATTTATTTTTTTTTTTTACACTGTTTTATTTTTCTTATGGGAAAAGGGGGGTGATTCAAACTTTTATTAGGGAAGGGGTTAAATGACCTTTATTAACCCTTTTTTTTAACTTTTTTTTTGCAGTGTTTTAGGTCCCATAGGGACCTATAAAACTGCACACACTGATCTCTCATCCTGATCACAGGCGTGTATTAACACGCCTGTGATCAGCATTATCGACGCTTGACTGCTCCTGCCTGGATCTCAGGCACGGAGCAGTCATTCGTCGATCCGACACCGAGGAGGCAGGTAAGAGCCCTCCCGGTGTCCAATCAGCTGTTCGGGACGCCGCGATTTCACCGCGGCGGTCCCAAACAGCCCGACTGAGCAGCCGGGATACTTTCAGTTTCACTTTAGAAGCGGCGGTCAGCTCTGACCGCCGCTTCTAAAGGGTTAATACCGCACATCGCCGCGATCGGCGATGTGTGGTATAAGCCGCGGGTCCCGGCCGTTGATGAGGGCTGGGACCCACGCGATATGATGCGGGATCGCGGCGCGATCCCGCTTCATATCGCGGGAGCCGGCGCAGGACGTAAATATACGTCCTGCGTCGTTAAGGGGTTAAGGACTGAGCCCTTTTTTACCTTAAGGACTCAGACATTTTTTGCAATTCTGACCACTGTCACTTTAAACATTAATAACTCTGGAATGCTTTTAGTTATCAATCTGATTCCGAGATTGTTTTTTCGTGACATATTCTACTTTAACATAGTGGTAAAATTTTGTGGTAACTTGCATCCTTTCTTGGTGAAGAATCCCCAAATTTGATGAAAAATTTGAAAATTTTGCATTTTTCTAACTTTGAAGCTCTCTGCTTGTAAGGAAAATTGATATTCCAAATAAAAAAAAATATTATTCACATATACAATATGTCTACTTTATGTTTGCATCATAAAATTGACGTGTTTTTACTTTTGGAAGACACCAGAGGGCTTCAAAGTTCAGCAGCAATTTTCCAATTTTTCACAAAATTCGCTTTTTTTCAGGGACCAGTTCAAGTTTGAAGTAAATTTGAAGGGTCTTCATATTAGAAATACCCCATAAAAGACCCCATTATAAAAACTGCACCCCCCAAAGTATTCAAAATGACATTCAGTCAGCGTTTTAACCCTTTAGGTGTTTCAGAAGGGAGGGAGCGACTAATGGTTTTTGGGGGGCATGTCACATTTAGGAAGCCCCTATGGTGCCAGAACAGCAAAAAAAAACCACATGGCATACCATTTTGGAAACTAGACCCCTCGGGGAACATAACAAGGGGTAAAGTAAACCTTAATATTCCACAGGTGATTCACGACTTTTGCATATTTAAAAAAAAATATATATATTTCCCTAAAATGCTTGGTTTCCCAAACGTTTTACATTTTTAAAAAGGGTAATAGCAGAAAATACCCCCCAAAATTTGAAGCCCAATTTCTCCCGATTCAGAAAACACCCCATATGGGGGTGAAAAGTGCTCTGCTGGCGCACTACAGGTCTCAGAAGAGAAGGAGGGGCATTTGGCTTTTTGAAAGCAAATTTTGCTCTGGGGGCATGCCGCATTTAGGAAGCCCCTATGGTGCCAGAACAGCAAAAAAAAAACACATGGCATACCATTTTGGAAACTAGACCCCTCGGGGAACGTAACAAGGGGTTAAGTGAACCTTAATACCCCACAGGTGATTCACGACTTTTGCATATGTAAAAAAAAAACATTTTTTTTACCTAAAATGCCTCTTTTCCCAAAAATTTTACATTTTTAAAAAGGGTAAAAGCAGAAAATACCACCCAAAATTTGTAACACAATTTCTCCCGAGTACGGAGATACCCCATATGTGGCCCTAAACTGTTGCCTTGAAATACGACAGGGCTCCAAAGTGAGAGCACCATGCGCATTTGAGGCCTAAATTAGGGACTTGCATAGGGGTGGACATAGGGGTATTCTACGCCAGTGATTCCCAAACAGGGTGCCTCCAGCTGTTGTAAAACTCCCAGCATGCCTAGACAGTCCGTGGCTATCTGGCAATACTGGGAGTAGTTGTTTTGCAACAGCTGGAGGCTCCATTTTGGAAACAGTGGCGTACCAGACGTTTTTCATTTTTATTGGGGAGGGGAGGGGGGCTGTGTAGGGGTATGTGTATATGTAGTGTTTTTTACTTTTTAGTTTATTTTGTGTTAGTGTAGTGTAGTGTAGTGTTTTTAGGGTACAGTCACACGGGCGGGGGGTTCACAGTAGTTTCTCGCTGGCAGTTTGAGCTGCGGCAGAAAATTTGCCGCAACTCAAACTTGCAGCCGGATACTTACTATAAACCTCCGCCCATGTGAGTGTACCCTGTACGTTCACATTGGGGAGGGGGGAACATCCAGCTGTTGCAAAACTACAACTCCCAGCATGCACGGTCTATCAGTGCATGCTGGGAGTTGTAGTTTTGCAACAGCTGGAGGCACACTGGTTGTGAAACACCGAGTTTGGTAACAAACTCAGTGTTTTGCAACCAGTGTGCCCTCAGCTGTTGCAAAAGCTACAACCCCCAGCATGTACGGACAGCGGAAGGGCATGTTGGGTCTTGTAGTTATGCAACAGCTGGAGGCATACTACTTTGGCTGGGGATGCTGGGGACTGTAATTATGCAACAGCTGGAGACACACTGGTTTGCTACATAACTCAGTGTGCCTTCAGCTGTTGCAAAACTACAACTCCCAGCAGTCACCGACAGCCAACGGGCATGCTGGGAGTTGTAGTTATGCAACCAGCAGATGCACTACTACAACTCCCAGCATGCACTTTAGCTGTTTGTGCAAGCTGGGAGTTGTAGTTACACAACAGCTGAAGGTACACTTTTCCATAGAAAAAATGTGCCTCCAGCTGTTGCAAAACTACAAGTCCCAGCATGCCCATAAGGGGCATGCCCAAAATGTGCCTCCTGCTGTTGCATAACTACAGCTCCCAGCATGCCCTTTTTGCATGCTGGGAGCTGTTGCTAAGCAATAGCAGGAAGCTGTCAATCACCTCCAACGATCCAGCCGCATCACATCAGTCCCTCGTCGTCGCCGCCGCGGCCGCTGCTCCTGGGGCCCCGATCCCAACATTAACACTGGGGATCGGGGTCCCCAGCACCCGGGGTGCACGTCCCACACCCGCCGACAAATCAGGGCGATCGTGAGGTGGCACCAGTGCCACCTCACCCCTGCAGGCTCTGGCTGTTCGGGGCCGTCGGAGACGGCCTCGAACAGCCTGTAATTCCGGGTCACCGGGTCACTGGAGACCCGATTGACCCGGAATCTGCCGCAGATCGCTGGACTGAATTGTCATCGACATCGCCGACATGGGGGGGCATAATGACCCCCCTGGGCGATATGCCCCGATGCCTGCTGAACGATTTCAGCAGGCATCGGGCACCGGCTCCCCTCCAGCTAGCGGCGGGGGGCCGGGATTTGACAGGACGTACTCAAACGTCCTGAGTCCTTAAGGACTCGGAAAAGGGGCCGTTTGAGTACGTCCTGCGTCCTTAAGGGGTTAAAGTGACAGTGGTCAGATGTTCAAAAAACGCTCTGGTCCTAAGGTGTAAAATGGCCTGGTCCTTAAGGGGTTAAGGCCTAGGAAAAATTTACCCCTTAAGGACTGAGACCATTTTGGCCTTGGACTCAGGAAATGTTCATTTTTGTGTTTTCAAAATTCATAACATTTTTATTTCTCCACCTACAGACCTATATGAAGGCTTGTTTTTTTTTATGCGCGCAACCATTTTTACTTTATAATGACACCTTACATTTTAACATAGCACGTACTGCGGACCCAATAAATTATTATTTGTAGGTGGAAATTTATAAGAAAACTACAATTTGCAAGTTTTGGGGAGTCTGGTTTTTATACAGTGCACTTTATGGTAAAAATTACACAATAACTTTATTCTGTAGGCCAATACGATTAAAACAATACCCAATTTTTATATATTTTTTTATTATTGTACTACTTTAAAAAATGCTAACCTTTCTTTACAAAATTGGTATGCATAAAATGGTCCGTTTCTAACCCCTGTAACTTTTTTATTTTGCCATATGTGGGGATGTATGAGGGCTCTTATTTTTTTTTGCGCAGTAATCTTTCATTTTTATTGGTTCCATGTTTATTTTGATAAACCTTTTTTCTTCTGATATATGATGATAAAAAATCTGTATTTGTTTTTTACACTTTTTAAGACCCCATAGAGTACCTTTATATGTAATCCTTAGATTGCATTAGCTGAATAATGCTTTGCCTATTGCATAGCATTATACTGTATGATCAGCTATCCACTGATCTATCCTGGCTAAGCCGAGGCGGCTACAGTGAGTCGGCGATCAGCAGCAGGTAAGGGGACATTCCTCTGCCATTTTAGCTCATGGAACCCCCATGATCACGCCTCATTTTCACTTTAGATGTCGTGATCGGCATTGATCACAGCGTCTAAGGGGGTTAAATGCCGGGCAGCGGCTTCAAAGCCACTTAATGCATCGGTGCATACAGGTAAACCCTGCGTCCTTAACCTCTTAAGGACCAAGGACGTATGAGTACGTCCTTGGTCCCACTCTCGTGATATAACGCGGTGACCCCGCATCATATCACGGCGGGCCCGGCGTCATAGTGAAGCCGGGACCCACCGCTAATAGCGCGCGGCACTGATCGCAGTGCCGCGCTCTATTAACCCTTTAGCCGCGCGCTCAAAAGTGAAAGTAAAAAGTGTAGGTTAGCTCAGTGGGCTGTTCGGGATAGCCGCGGTGAAATCGCGGCATCCCGAACAGCTTACAGGACAGCCGGAGGGTCCCTACCTGCCTCCTCGCTGTCCGATCGCCGAATCACTGCTCAGAGATCCAGGCATGTGCAGTCAAGCGGCAGAATCATCGATCACTGGTTTCCTATGAGAAACCAGTGATGAATGATAAAGATCAGTGTGTGCAGTGTTATAGGTCCCTATAGGAGCTATAACACTGCAAAAAAAAAGTAAAAAAAAAGTGAATAAAGATCATTTAACCCCTTCCCTATTAAAAGTTTGAATCACCCCCCTTTTCCCATAAAAAAAACATAGTGTAAATACAAATAAAAATAAACATATGTGGTATTGCCGCGTGCGGAAATGTCCGAATTATAAAAATATATCGTTACTTAAACCGCACGGTCAATGGCATACGCGCAAAAAAACTCCAAAGTCCAAAATAGTGCATTTTTGGTCACTTTTTATATAATGAAAAAATGAATAAAAAGCGATCAATAAGTCCTATCAATGCAAAAATGGTACCGATAAAAACTTCAGATCACGGTGCAAAAAATGAGCCCTCATACCGCCCCATACGCAGAAAAATAAAAAAGTTATAGGGGTCAGATGATGACAATTTTAAACGTATTAATTTTCCTGCATGAAGTTATGATTTTTTCCAGAAGTACGACATAATCAAACCTATATAAGTAGGGTATCATTTTAATCGGATTAACCTACAGAATAAAGATAAGGTGTCATTTTTACCGAAAAATGTACTACGTAGAAACGGAAGCCCCCAAAATTTACAAAACGGCGTTTTTTTTTTTCAATTTTGTCTCACAATGATTTTTTTTTCTGTTTCACCATAGATTTTCGGGCAAAATGACTGATGTCATTACAAAGTAGAATTGGTGGCGCAAAAAATAAGCAACCATATGGATTTTTAGGTGCAAAATTTAAAGAGTTATGATTTTTTAACCCCTTAAGGACCAGGCCATTTTATACCTTAAGGACCGGAGCGTTTTTTGCAATTCTGACCACTGTCACTTTAAACATTAATAACTCTGGAATGCTTTTAGTTATCATTCTGATTCCGAGATTATTTTTTCGTGACATCTTCTACTTTAACTTAGTGGTAAAATTTTATGGTAACTTGCATCCTTTCTTGGTGAAAAATCCCAAAATTTGATGAAAAAAATGAAAATTTTGCATTTTTCTAACTTTGAAGCTCTCTGCTTGTAAGGAAAATGGATATTCAAAATATATTTTTTTTGGGTTTACATATACAATATGTCTACTTTATGTTTGCATCATAAAATTGACGTGTTTTTACTTTTGGAAGACACCAGAGGGCTTCAAAGTTCAGCAGCAATTTTGAAATTTTTCACAAAATTTTTAAACTCACTATTTTTCAGGGACCAGTTCAGTTTTGAAGTGGATTTGAAGGGTCTTCATATTAGAAATACCCGATAAAAGACCCCATTATAAAAACTACACCCCCTAAAGTATTCAAAAAAACATTCAGTAAGTGTATTAACCCTTTAGGTGTTTCACAGGAATAGCAGCAAAGTGAAGGAGAAAATTCAAAATCTTCATTTTTTACACTCGCATGTTCTTGTAGACCCAATTTTTGAATTTTTGCAAGGGGTAAAAAGGAGAAAATTTTTACTTGTATTTGAAACCCAATTTCTCTCGAGTAAGCACATACCTCATATGTCTATGTTAATTGTTCGGCGGGCGCAGTAGAGGGCTCAGAAGGGAAGGAGCGACAAATGGTTTTTGGGGGCATGCCGCATTTAGGAAGCCCCTATGGTGCCAGAACAGCAAAAAAAAAAAAACACATTGCATACCATTTTGGAAACTAGACCCCTCGGGGAACGTAACAAGGGGTAACGTGAACCTTAATGCCCTATAGGTGTTTCACGACTTTTGCATATGTAAAAAAAAACAAACATTTTTACGTAAAATGCTTGTTTTCCCAAAATGTTTACATTTTTAAAAAGGGTAATAGCGGAAAATACCCCCCCAAAATTTGAAGCCCAATTTCTCCCGATTCAGAAAACACCCCATATGGGGGTGAAAAGTGCTCTGCTGGCGCACTACAGGTCTCAGAAGAGAAGGAGTAACATTTGGCTTTTTGAAAGCAAATTTTGCTCTGGGGGCATGCCGCATTTAGGAAGCCCCTATGGTGCCAGAACAGCAAAAAAAAAACACATGGCATACCATTTTGGAAACTAGACCCCTCGGGGAACGTAACAAGGGGTAATGTGAACCTTAATACCCTACAGGTGTTTCACGACTTTTGCATATGTAAAAAAATATATATATTTTTTTTACCTAAAATGCTTGGTTTCCCAAAATTTTTACAATTTTAAAAAGGGTAATAGCAGAAAATACCCCCCAAAATTTGTTAGGCAATTTCTCCCGAGTACGGCGATACCCCATATGTGGCCCTAAACTGTTGCCTTGAAATACGACAGGGCTCCAAAGTGAGAGCGCCATGCGCATTTGAGGCCTAAATTAGGGACTTGCATAGGGGTGGACATAGGGGTATTCTACGCCAGTGATTCCCAAACAGGGTGCCTCCAGCTGTTGTAAAACTCCCAGCATGCCTGGACAGTCAACAGCTATCTGGCAATACTGGGAGTAGTTGTTTTGCAACAGCTGGAGGCTCCGTTTTGGAAACAGTGGCGTACCAGACGTTTTTCATTTTTATTGGGGAGGGGGGTTGTATAGGGGTCTGTGTATATGTAGTGTTTTTTACTTTTTATTTTATTTTGTGTTAGTGTAGTGTAGTGTTTTTAGGGTACAGTCACACGGGCGGGGGTTCACAGTAGTTTCTCACTGGCAGTTTGAGCTGCGGCAGAAAATTTGACGCAGCTGAAACTTGCAGCCGGATACTTACTGTAATCCTCCGCCCATGTGAGTGTACCCTGTACGTTCACATTGGGGGGGGGGGGGGGGAAATCCAGCTGTTGCAACACTACAACTCCCAGCATGTATGGTCTATCAGTGCATGCTGGGAGTTGTAGTTTTACAACCGCTGGAGGCTCCGTTTTGGAAACAGTGGCGTACCAGACGTTTTTCATTTTTATTGGGGAGGGGGGCTGTGTAGGGGTATGTGTATATGTAGTGTTTTTTACTTTTTATTTTATTGTGTGTTAGTGTAGTGTAGTGTTTTTAGGGTACAGTCGCATGGGCGGGGGTTCACAGTAGTTTCTCGCTGGCAGTTTGAGCTGCGGCAGAAATTTTGCCGCACCTCAAACTTGCAGCCGGATACTTACTGTAATCCTCTGCCCATGTGAGTGTACCCTGTACATTCACATTGGGGGGGGGGGGGGGAACATCCAGCTGTTGCAAAACTACAACTCCCAGCATGCACGGTCTATCAGTGCATGCTGGGAGTTGTAGTTTTGCAACAGCTGGAGGCACACTGGTTGTGAAACACCGAGTTTGGTAACAAACTCAGTGTTTTGCAACCAGTGTGCCTTCAGCTGTTGCAAAAGCTACAACCCCCAGCATGTATGGACAGCGGAAGGGCATGCTGGGTGTTGTAGTTATGCAACAGCTGGAGGCATACTACTTTGGCTGGGGATGCTGGGGATTGTAGTTATGCAACAGCTGGAGACACACTGGTTTGCTACTTAACTCAGTGTGCCTTCAGCTGTTGCAAAACTACAACTCTCAGCAGTCACTGACAGCTAACGGGCATGCTGGGAGTTGTAGTTATGCAACCACCAGATGCACCACTACAACTCCCAGCATGCACTTTAGCTGATTGTGCAAGCTGGGAGTTGTAGTTACACAACAGCTGAAGGTACACTTTTCCATAGAAAGAATGTGCCTTTAGCTGTTGCAAAACTACAAGTCCCAGCATGCCCATAAGGGAATGCTGGGAGTTGTGGTGGTCTGCCTCCTGCTGTTGCATAACTACAGCTCCCAGCATGCCCTTTTTGCATGCTGGGAGCTGTTGCTAAGCAACAGCAGGAGGCTGTCACTCACCTCCAACGATCCTCGCTGCACCAGGTCAGTCCCTCGTCGTCGTCGCCGCCGCTGCTCCTGGGGCCCCGATCCCAACAGGGGAGCCAGGGATCGGGGTCCCCAGCACCCAGGGTGCACGTCCCGCACCCGCTCACGTCCTCCGGAAGAGGGGCGGAGCGGGTTGTGGGAGTGACACCCGCAGCAGGCGCCCTGATTGGTCGGCCGGTAATCCGGCCGACGAATCAGGGCGAATGTGAGGTGGCACCAGTGCCACCTCACCCCTGCTGGCTCTGACTGTTCGGGGCCGTCTCTGACGGCCCCGATCAGCCAATAATTCTGGGTCACCGGGTCACTGGAGACCCGATTGACCCGGAATCCGCCGCAGATCGCTGGACTGAATTGTCCAGCGATCTGCGGCCATCGCCGACATGGGGGGTCATAATGACCCCCCTGGGCGATATGCCCCGATGCCTGCTGAACGATTTCAGCAGGCATCGGGCACCGGCTCCGCTCCAGATGGTTGCGGGGGGCCGGTAAAACACATGACGTATGAGAACATCATGTGTCCTTAAGGGGTTAAAGGCAAGGAGCAAAAAACGAAAGTGCAAAAACGGAAAAAACCCCGGTCCTTAAGGGGTTAAGTACCAGAGGACGAGGGTGTACCTGTACGCCCTGGGTCCTTAACGGGTTAAAGGAGCAATCTGGCTGCTATGGGCAACTGCAACACTTTTTCTCTGCACGGTTTTACTAAATCTCCCCCATAAAGTGCCGAGGTTAGGTGGACACTTTAGTGGTTTAAAGACATTACTTACCAAAAAATATTTTGGCTTTTAAACTTTGTATTAGTCAAAAGACACTGGAGCTATTCTATGTGGATTTATAGATGCCAGAGACATATGGCATATATCTAAGCTCACACTGTACATAGATTGCTAAAATAAATTTTCATAACCCTGTTAGACCATTGTCTGTGGACATTAGGGAGTATAGTTTTATCTCATTACCGCCTCAATAATTAACCTACATAGCAATAATTACACAAAGACTATAACTCAGGAGAAGCTAGTTATATTAGTTTGCGGCAGTCACTGACAGATGCTGGGTACCTGGTGCTGAAGCTCACCTGCTCGGCTGGATTAGTATCTTATCCCAACTTCAGACATAGTGAGATTATTCTCCATGACACTGACACTAGACGGCTATACTGCACTATGTTACTCTATCTCCCCCAAGGGCAGAGCCAAGCTTCCCTGCCTAATTCTTCCCATAAGCCCGAAGGCACATGCAACTGTTGTTCAATTAATAGGAGAACTGCAGAGCTACACATAACTGAATTACCTCAGACAGCAGTAGTTTTTATTGTTGTGATAATACAAAAATATTTTGTTTAGCTACATAAAAAAAGAAAGTGCTGACAAAAAATGGGACACATTTAGAAACAATTTTGCAGACAGGTTTTGTGTTGATGGCGTAGTTCTCACCGAATTGTAAGAGGTTCATTATATTTAGTAAGCTCCCACCACGTCATTCATATATTCCGCATGCTGACACCCAGCGAGTATTATCCGTGTGTTTCATTCTAAACAACAAGATACATACTCGATACTTGCCGAACATTAGATGGTTTCCCTAGCAGTTGTCTCGCCTGGCAGGTAGCAGAAGCTCTACATACACCAGTCAACCCTTTAAGGCGAATGTTTACCAACAGGGATGTGGAATTTGTATCGCCCGACGTGATATGCGACGTGCAGTTCCGGGCGCCGGGCAGGTGATTTCTTCAGGCATTTAGCCGTGCTTCGGGCAAGTAGCGCTACATTTTAGAAGAATTCACAGACGTCGGCACACACTGCTACTGTACCTATATGCATCCTATAACGAGCCTTCCTGGAGGGGTGCATGCAATTGGTGACATCATCACATCTGCAGCGCAGGACGTCCTGCGCGTGTGATGACATCACCTACTGTGCGCATCTCCGCAAGAAAGGCTCGTTATAGGCTGCAGCGGGGATTTATAGGTACAGTAGCAGTTAAATACCTTAACTTGCCCAATGACTTAATAAGGGAGGACCTACTTATCACCAGGGGCTAACCTATCTTCTTACGGGGCATAATTGTTTAAATAGGAGCCCTACCTGCCGGGGGTAATATCTATCTGGGGGCCTGTACACCTATTGGGAACCCCTACGTGATCATCAGGTAGGGCTCCCCAGTAGGTAGACAGGCGCCCAGATAGATATGACCCCCATCAGTGAAGGGGATCATATCTATCTGGGGCCGCTATACCTACTTGGGAGCCCTACCTAATGGAGGTCATATCTATCTGCGGACCTGTCTTCATATGGGGAAGCTCTACCTAATGGGGGACATATCTATCTGGGGCTCTGTCTGCCTGCTGGAGGAGCCCACCCTTTCTAACAACTGGGGGGGGGGGGCATATTTATATGGGGCATTATTTACTTACTAAGGGAGCCCTACCTGATGAGGAGATGTACCCACCTGATGAAGGGACATACCTTTCTAAAGGGGACTACCTACTTAATGGAGCGGACTTACTTATCGGGGGCCCTATCCACCTAATGGGATGACAGAGTGGTCTGCCTATTAAGTTTCTATTAACCCCTTAAAGACCACGGGTTTTTCCGTTTTTGCACTTTCATTTTTTCCTCCTTATCTTTAAGAAATCCATAAGTCTTTCGATTTTGCACCTAAAAATCCATATTATGGCTTATTTTTTGCGCCGCCAATTCTATTTTGTAATGACAGCAGTCATTTTACCCAAAAATCTATGGCAAAACGGAAAAAAAAAATAATTGTGAGACAAAATTGAAAAAAACAAACGCCATTTTGTAAATTTTGGGGGCTTCTGTTTCTACACCCTACATTTTTCAGTAAAAATGACACCTTTTCTTTATTCTGTAGGTCCATACGATTAAAATGATATCCTACTTATATAGGTTTGATTTTGTCGTACTTCTGACAAAAATCATAACTACATGCAGGAAAATGTATATGTTTAAAATTGTCATTTTCTGACCCCTATAACATCTTTATTAGGGCTCATTCTTTGAGATGTGATCTGAAGGTTTTTAGCGGTACCATTTTTGCATTGATCTGACTTTTTGATCACTTTTTATTCACTTTTTCATGATATAAAAAGTGACAAAAAATACGCTATTTTGGACTTTGGAATTTTTTTGCGCGTACGCCATTGACCGTGCGGTTTAATATTTTTTAATTCGGACATTTCCACACACGGCGATACCACATATGTTTATTTTTATTTACACAGTTTTTTTTTGTTTTTTTTAAATGGGAAAAGAGGGCTGATTCAAACTTTTATAAGGGAAGGGGTTAAATGATCTTTATTCACTTTTTTTTTTTTTTGCAATGTTGTAGCTCCCATAGGGGGCTATAACACTGCACACACTGATCTTTTACATTGATCAATGGTTTCTCATAGGAAACCATTGATCAATGATTCTGCCACTTGACTGCTCATGCCTGGATCTCAGACACTGAGCAGTCATTTGGCGATCGGACACCAGGAGGCAGGTAAGGGGACCTTCCTGCTGTCCTACAGCTGTTCGGGATGCCACGATTTCGCTGCGGCAATCCCAAATAGCCCCCTGAGCTAGCTAGCATTCGTTTACTTTCCCTTTAGACATGGCATTGAACTTTGAACATCGCATCTAAAGGGTTAACAGCGTGTGGCACCGTGATCAGTGCTGCACGCTATAAGCCACGGGTCCTGGCTGCTAACAACGGCATGGCCCACGTTATAGAAAGGGAGTGGGCGAAGGGTGTACAGGTACACCCTCCGTCCCCAACAGGTTAAGCCACTGCCCCTTGACAAAGCCAAGTTGCCGGTGAAATGTCGGGGATGCTTTTTCCTTCATAGATGACCGTGGTCATAATGGCCAAACAGTTGCATTTTTGCTTTATTAGACTAGAGGACATTTCTCCAGAAAGTAAGATCATTGGGGGACATTTATCATTGTTTGCTTTGGTAAGTGAGTTCTGTAGGCATTTTTTTTTGTTTTGTTTTGCTTATGTTTGACATATTTATCATAGTATCACAGGGGGTTGATAAATTTGGCTCACATAATCAAAAACCAATAAAATCACTTTGGAAAACCATTTTCTTAGCACACATAAGCCAAAAAGTAAAACTAATGTATGTGTGTTTATTACATTTTTTATTACCACTTTTTTCCCCCTAACTGTACAAACCCATTTTTTTCCCTTTTCATTTCACATCCATCTATCCTGTGGGCTACTTCAGATTTGGTGGACTACGATGACCAGCGTTTTTTTGTTTAATATTAAAAACATTTTGTAACGACGGCTTGTGGGGGAGTGTTTTTTGGAATACATTTTTAATTTACTTTACAGGCTAAGTAGTGGAAGCCATCTTATAGACAGAGTCCATTACTAAGCCGGCGTTAGCCCCAAAAACAGATATCGCTAACCCCAATTATTACCTCGGTACCCACCGCCACAGGGGTGTCGGGAAGAGCCGGTACCAACAGGACCGGAGCATCAAAAATGGAGCTCCTGGCCCTAGGCGGTAACAGGCTGGTGTTATTGAGGCTGGGGAGGGCCAGTGACAAAGTGACAATGGTCCTCGCCCACCCTGGCAACTTTAGGCTGTTGTTGTGTGGTTGGCATCTGGCTGAGAATAAAAATACAGGGAACCAATGCGTTTTTCTTTTATTATTTATTTATAAAAAAAAAACACGCATAGGGTTCCCCATATTTTCAGCCAAATACCAACCAAGCAGCAACAGCCTGACGTTACCAGGGTGGGCGAGGACCATTGTTACTGGCCCTCCCCAGCCTTAATAACACCAGCCTGTTACCGCCTAGGCCTTAGGAGTGCCATATTTGATGCCCTGGGCCTGTTGGTACCCCTGTGTCGGTGGGTACCGGGTAATAATCGGGGGTTAGCGCTAGCTGTTTTTGGGGCTAACGCTAAGCCCTGGCTTAGTAATGGATTCTGTCTATAAGACAGCTTCCACTACTACGCCTGTAAAGTCAATAAAAAAAACTAACAAAAATACTACCTCACAAGCCCTCGTTAACCATTTTATTAACATTGAACCAAACAAAAACAAAAAAATACACTGGGCATCGTCGTAGTCCACAGGATACACGTATCTGAAATGAGAAGGAAAAAAACAAACAAACAAACAAGGAAAATAGGTTAGTACATTTATTGTAACCGGACCGGACATCTCCCATCAGTACAGCACCGCACCACATGACTACAACTCCCAGCATGCCTATAAAGGAAGGACATAATGGGAGTTGTAGTTATGCAGCAGGGCTGGGGGGAGATGTGCAAGCGGGTGACAAGCTTGTCACCTGCCCCCACTGCATGACTACAACTCCCAGCATCCCATTACAGTAAGGACATGCTGGGAGTTGTAGTCACGCGGTGCGGGTGGGTGACAAGCTTGTCATCCACCCGCCCATTTAACACACTCCCCCCCTGTGCCAAACAACTACAATTCCCAGCATCTCCTTACAGTAAGGACATGCTGGGAGTTGCAGTAGTGTTGCATGGCCGGGAGATGTGCGGGCGGGTGACAAGCTTGTCACCCTCCTGTACATCTCCTACCCACTCATCCCACCGTGCCTGTGAAAATTAAAGGAAAAAAAGTCTCACCTGCGACTTTTTGTACAGCTTTGCTCAACGCCCACCCGCCCACATCTACTACCCACCTGCTAACTATTGCAGGACTGCAACTCCCAGCATGCCCTTAGAGTGAGGACATGCTGGGAGTTGTAGTCCCAACACCTTGCAGGCAGGTGGTAGATGTGAGTTGGTGCCGGGGAATGGAGCTGTGCAAAAAGTCGCACAAAAAGTCTCACGTGCAACTTTTTGAAAATGCTGTCACAGGCAAGTTTGTAAGCCAGGTCTGACCTTGCTTACACTTATGACTTTTTAAAGGGGGTTTGCGACTTTTATTTGCTTATGATAAATCCTGGACCACTGCAAAGTGAAAACTGAAAATTGCTTAGGTAGGGCAGTTTGGTATTTTTTGCTTACCTACAAAAGTCGCACAAAAACTTGCTTAGGCGCAAGGGATTTAACCCCTTAACGCAGAATGACGGGTATTACCCGTCGGCTGCTGAAGTGCATTCGCGCAGAGCGACGGGTATACCCATCATTCGCATAATTGCAACCGCTGCTGCATCCCGGGGGCTGAACTTTTCACCTCCGGTTGTCTCCGGCAGGTGAGAAGTTCAGCTTAACCCCCATCGCGCTGGACACCGTATAAAGGCCGCGTTCATTAAGTCCGCACTCCCGCGGCGCTGATTGGGTTAATTAGCTAAAGTTCCGGGGTGTCCGGCAGGAGACCACTCCTGCCCGACACCCCGGTACCCCATTTGATTAACCCGATCAGCGATCGGGTGTGTAGGGGCGGCGGGGGGTGGGTGGTGGCGTTGCGCCATCGCCGCTGCCAGACCTCCGCCCACATGTGGAAGTCTGGGGAGAGCGGGACACAGAAGGAATAAGTCCTTGCTTACCCGGTGGCAGATCCTGCAGGCTGCGGCAGGATCTGACTGGTCGGTGAGTGATGCTCCAGATGTTGCAAAACTACAACTCCCGACATGCCCAGACAGGCATTTGCTGTCTGGGCATGCTGGGAGTTGTAGTTTTGCAACATCTGGAGGACCACTGTTTGGAGACCACTGTGTAGTGGTCACCAAACTGTGATTCTCCAGATGTTGCAAAACTACAACTCCCAGCATGCCCAGACTGTCTGGAGATGCTGGGAGTTGTGATTTTGCAACATCTGGAGAACCACTGTTTGGAGACCACTGTGTAGTGGTCGCCAAACTGTGATCCTTCAGATGTTGCAAAACTACAACTTCCAGCATGCTCAGACAGCCAATGCCTGTCTGGGCATGCCGGGAGTTGTAGTTTTGCAACATCTGGAGGATCACAGTTTGGAGACCACTACCCAGTGGTCTCCAAACAGTGGTTCTCCAGATGTTGCACAACTACAACTCCCAGCATGCCTGGCTGCAAACGGCTGTCTGGACATGCTAGGAATTGTAGTTGTGTGCCTCCAGCTGTTGCAAAACTACATCTCCCAGCATGCCCAGACAGGCAATTAGTGTCTGGGCATGCTGGGATTTGTAGTTTTGCAACATCTGGAGGGCCACAGTTTGGAGATCAGTCTGCAGTAGTCTCTAAACTGTAGCCCTCCAGATGTTGCAAAACTGCAAATCCCAGCATGCCCAAACAGCTGTCTCGGCATGCTGGGAGTTGTAGTTGCGTACCTCCAGCTGTTGCATAACTACATCTCCCAGCATGCCCTTCGGCAATCAGCACATGCTGGGAGTTGTAGTTTTGCAACAGCTGGAGGCACCCTGGTTGGAAAATACTGAATTAGGTAACAGAACCTAACTGAAGGTTTTCCAACCAGTGTGCCTCCAGCTGTTGCAAAAGTAGTTTTGAAACAGCTGGAGGTTTGCCCCCCCCCCCCTCCCCATGTGAATGTACAGGGTACATTCACACGGGCAGGTTTACAGTAAGTTTCCTGCTTCAAGTTTGAGCTGCGGCAAATTTTCTGCCGCGGCGCAAACTCCTAGCGGGAAACTCACTGTAAACCCGTCAGTGCGAATGTACCCTAAAAACACTACGCTACACTACCACATAATAAAGGGTAAAACACAACAGATACACCCCCTTACACTGTCCCCCCAATAAAAATAAAAAACATATCGTACGGCAGTGTTTCCAAAACAGAGCCTCCAGCTGTTGCAAAACAACAACTCCCAGCATTTCTGGACAGCCACTGACTGTCCAGGCATGCTGGGAGTTTAGCAACAGCTGCAGGCACCCTGTTTGGGAATCACTGGCATAGAATACCCCTATGTTCACCCCTATGCAATCCCTAATTTAGTCCTCAAATGCGCATGGAGCTCTCTCACTTCGGAGCCCTGTTGTATTTCAAGGAAAAAGTTTAGGGCCACATATGGGGTATTTCCGTACTCGGGAGAAATTGCACTACAAATTTTGGGGGGCTATTTCTCCTTTTACCCCTTATGAAAAGGAAAAGTTGGGGGCTATTCCAGCTTGTTAGTGTAAAAAAATAAAACATTTTACACTAACATACTGGTGTTGCCCCATACTTTTTATTTTCACAAGCGTTAAAAGGAAAAAAAGACCCCCAAAATTTGTAACGCAATTTCTCCTGAGTACGGAAATCCCCCATATGTGGGCGTAAAATGCTCTGCGGATGCACAACATGGCTCAGGAGTGAGAGCGCACCATGTAGATTTGAGGCCTAAATTGGTGATTTGCACAGGGGTGGCTGATTTTACAGCGGTTCTGACATAAACGCAAAAAAATAAATACCCACATGTGACCCCATTTTGGAAACTAAACCCCTCACGGAACGTAACAAGGGGTATAGTGAGCTTTAACACCCCACAGGTGTTTTACTAATTTACGTTAAAGTTTGATGGGAAAATGAAGAAAAAACTTTTTTTTTCACAAAAAAATTTTCACAAGGGAAAATAGGAAAAAAGCCCCCCAAAATTTGTAACCCCATTTCTTCTGAGTAAGAACATACCCCATATGTGGATGTAAAGTGCTCTGCTGGCGAACTACAATGCTCAGAAGAAAAGGAGCGCCATTGGGATTTTGGAGAGAAAATTTGTCCGGAATTCAAGGCCATGTGTGTTTACAAAGCCCCCATAGTGCCAGAACAATGGACCCCCCCCCCCACATGTGACCCCATTTTGGAAACTACACCCCTCACGGAATGTAATAAGGGGTGCAGTGAGCTTTTATGCCCCACAGGTGTCTGACAGATTTTTGGAACAGTGGTCCGTGAAAATGAAAAAAAATATTTTTCATTTGCACAGCCCACTGTTCCAAGGTTCTGTCAAAAGCCAGTGGGGTGTAAATGCTCACTGCACCCCTTATTAAATTCTGTGGGGGGTGTAGTTTCCAAAATGGGGTCACATGTGGGGGGGTCCACTGTTCTGGCACCACGGGGGGGCTGTGTAAATGCACAAGGCCCCCGACTTCTATTCCAACCATATTCTCTCTACATAAGCTCAATGGTGCTCCTTCTCTTCTGAGCATTGTAATGCACCAGCAGAGCACTTTTAGTACACACGTGGGGTATTTCCATACTCAGAGGAAATGGTGTTACAAATTTTGGGGGGCATTTTCTCCTATTACCCCTTGTAGAAATTTAAAATTTGGGGAAAAACCAGCATTTTAGTGAGAAAAAAAAATTTCATTTACACATCCAACTTTAACGAAAAGTCGTCAAACACCTGTGGGGTGTTAAGGCTCACTGGACCCCTTGTTATGTTCCCTGAGGGGTGTAGTTTCCAAAATAGTATGCCATGGGGGGGTTTTCTTGCTGTTCTGGTACCATAGGGGCTTCCTAAATGTGACATGCCCCCAAAAACCATTTCAGAAAAATTCACTCTCCAAAATCCTATTGTCGCTCCTTCCCTTCTGAGCCCTCTAGTGCACCCACAGAACACTTGACATACACATATGAGGTATTTCCTTACTCGAGAGTAATTGGGTTACAAATTTTAGGAAGATTTTTCTCCTTTTACCCCTTGTAAAAATTCAAAAACTGGGTCTACAAGAACATGCGAGTGGAAAAAAGAAAGATTTTGAATTTTCTCCTTCATTTTGCTGCTATTCCTCTGAAACACCTAAAGGGTTAACACACTTACTGAATGTCCTTTTGAATACTTTGATGGGTGCAGTTTTTATAATGGGGTCATTTGTGGGGTATTTCTAATATGAAGACCCCTCAAATCCACTTCAAAACTGAACTGGTCCCTTAAAAAATCTGATTTAGAAAATGTTGTGAAAAATTGGAAAATTGCTGCTATACTTTGAAACTCTCTGCTTATAAGGAAAATGAAAATCCCAAATAAATGATATATTGATTCACATATACAATATGTCTACTTTGTGTGTGCATCATTAAGTTGACATGTTTTTACTTTTGGAAGACATCAGAGGGCTTCAAAGTAAAAAAAAAAAATGCAAAATTTTGTAATTTTTCATGAAATTTTGTAATTTTTCACCAAGAAATTATGCAAGTATCGACAAAATTTTACCACTAACATAAAGTAGAATATGTCACGAAAAAACAATCTCAGAATGAAAGGTAAAAGCATCCCAGAGTTATTAATGCTTAAAGTGACAGTGGTCAGAATTGCAAAAAAGGCCTGCATCCTTAAGGTGAAAATGAGCTGTGTCCTTAAGGGGTTAAGCTGCTTAAAGGGGTATTCCAGGAATTATTTTTATTTGACTATGCTACAGGGGCTGTAAAGTTAGTGTGACAGTTTTCTCATAATTCTTCTGTGATTTTCACCCCGCTATTTATTTTTAACAGCATACAAAATTACTGTTGTCTCAGATTTTTCCCAGGTTGCAATACAGCTGAGACCTGACTCACTAGTCAGCTGATGACAGGGAGCCTGTCTGCTTCAATGGGTGGAGCGATCGCTTGGTGGGAGAGAGATCAATCTGCAACTAATGCAACAGCTGTAGGCACCCTGATTGAAAACCACAGGTCTGCAGCTCATTTATGTTTCAATGCGTGGGGTGGCTGATGTGTGCGAGGGAGGAAAATGGAATTGTGGTATTTGTAGTGCAGAAGAAAAATTTTCGGTTTTTTTTCTTTTCGTTTTTTTATAAAATTTTCGGTTCATCAATATTTTCAGTTTTGATTTTCAGATACATTCGGTATTCTGGTGTCCAAGTTTAATTTTTTTTTGGATACATTCGGGTGTCCGGTGGGTTAATTTTTTTCGGTTACATTCGGTATTCGGGTGTCCGGTGGGTTAATTTTTTCGGATACATTCGGTAGTCAGGTGTCTGGGTTTGATTTTTTTTGGATACATTCATATTCGGGTGGGTTTGATTTTTCGTATACATTCGGTATTCGGGTACATTCGGGTAAATCTTTTTTAAGCAGGGGACCATTATCGGGAGTGTGTGCAGGAAAAGAGGGCAGCCGCAGAGATCGGAACATTGGAAGACAGGTAAGATAATATAATTTTATGTGATTTATATTAATACATAATGTAATGTTGAATGAATGAATGAATGCTGTATGAATGATTGATGTGTTTGATCGATGTGTTTGATTGTCGGATGATTTATGTATAACATGATGTTCTACATAAATCACCCGACATTCAAACGCATCGCTCAAACTGTTGCAAAACTACAACACCCACCCAGCATGCGGCTGTCTGGGCATGCTGGGAGTTGTAGTTTTGCAACAGCTGGAGGCATACTTTGGCAAACACACGCATTCGCGCAATGCTTTTTAATTCATTTTCAAATTCTGCTTGCTTTTGTCAGAAATGGGTTACCAGGTCAATGACATGCATAGTAATTGCCGTGGGAACATTTTTCATTCATAAAACCGCAGACTTAATTGGATAATTGCAGTGTAGAATGTTTGGTGTCTTAAGCGTTTTACACGGCAATTATCCAATTAAGCCTGCAGTTTTATGAATGAAAAATGTTCCCACGGCAATTACTATGCATGTCATTGACCTCAATCACCCGACGATCAAACACATCAATCATTCATACAGCATTCATTCATTCATTCATTCATTTACTTATTCATTCAACATTACATTATGTATTAATAAATTATTAATACATACAGAAATGTTGAATGAATGAGTAAATGAATGAATGAATGCTGTATGAATGATTGATGTGCTTGATCGATGTGTTTGATTGTCGGGTGATTGAGGTCAATGACATGCATAGTAATTGCCGTGGGAACATATTTCATTCATAAAACCGCATACTTAATTGGATAATTGCAGTGTAGAATGTTTGGTGTCCTAAGCGTTCTACACTGCAATTATCCAATTAAGCCTGCAGTTTTATGAATGAAAAATGTTCCCACGGCAATTACTATGCATGTCATTGACCTGGTAACCCATTTCTGACAAAAGCCAGCGGAATTTGAAAATGAATTAAAAAGCATTGCGCGAATAACTAACAAGGACCGGGTCCTTATTCCAGCTTTTAAACACGCAAAAGCTACCCCTAGACAACAATTATTGGTACCCAAAAAGCACCCGGAGACGACACCTTTATGTAGGGTGATTGGTACCTTTGACAACATGTCAGGCCCCATACGTGAGATATTACAACGACATTGGGGCATATTACAGATGGATAAAGATCTTAGGACATTTGTCGGAGACTACCCACAAATTACATACAGAAAAGGGAAAAGCATAGGGGACATGGTCACGCATAGTCATCTTGCCCCTCTTCCCCCTCCTAGTACCTGGCTAGACAGAAGTAACATCACAGGATCTCACAAATGTGGTCATTGCCGGGCATGTCCCTTTATGAAAAAAACAGAAAGTGTTACCATCACAATTTCCAACAAACTATTTAAGATCAAAGAGTTCATCAATTGCAGTACCAGGGCAGTGGTTTATGTCGCTGTGTGCTCGTGCACCCTGATGTACGTAGGTAAGACCATCAGAGAATTACGTCGAAGGGTGCTTGAGCACATAGGTGACATTAGAAACAAGAGAGACACTGCCCTGGCTAGGCATGTGAATGAGATACATGGTGGGGACACTAAGGGCATGACATTTTTTGGAATTGAAAAGATGAATCCATCTTCTCGAGGTGGGGACCTAGACAAGCTTCTTTTACAGCGTGAAGCACGTTGGATCTTTAATCTAGAAACTGTCACGCCTAAAGGACTGAATGAGCTACTCTGCTATGGGAGTTTTCTCTAAGAGTGTCCGTAGGGGTATTCTAATTAGGGGTGTTTTTTAGGCAGTTAGGGGTGGCTGTAGTCAGCCAATTAGCTAGTACACCCCCTAGTTAGGGACTACTAGGGTACACTAGGCTTAGGTTCCAGAGCGGGACCGCCCTTTTTAGGGCGGCCACCCCGCCTAGGCATAGGGCTCAGTTTAGGGACGCCTAGGAATTCTATAGGCTCACTAGGCCCCTATTAATCCCTCTCCACCTCTTATCCAGGGCTTCCCCTAACCACAATACCCTTCGGACACTTTTGATACGGATACCCTATTTTTAGGGTATCGGGTTTCATTACCCCTTCTCATCCACCAGAGTTGCTATTGGTTATTATTATTTTTATCCGGTATCTTTCTCTGTTATATTCTGGGTCTCTGATCTCTAGCCTGTTTACTTTTAATTATTATTATTAAAATTCAAAATTTAATAATTCAACTCTATCTGTACTATCTAGATGTGCCAATCCATGTACTGTTCCCCTGTTATACATTATTTAATGTCTAATACCGGACTCAGTATATATAAATGTCTGGCTAGGTCCTCGCCTACCCTAATTCACATATCCAGAGTGTATTTTTGGGCTACCATTAGAAGCTAATTTTTCCACCTGTCCTATTTTTGGACAGTGTAACTGACTTACCTTCGGGTCGGCTAGGGTTAACTACGCCTGTGCTACCGCCCCGCGAGATCAGCGGGACGGATGACGCGCTCTCCATTGTTTTGGCGCTGGCATGGAGACGGCGTCGTTAGCCGGGCCACGCCCACCTAGACCGGAAGCGGATAAGTCGTCAGACGCCGCTCTTCTCTGACATGTGTGTGAGTAGCCGGCTCGGATGCTAGGCTCCCCGCCACTGCGGGTTACACACACATCATCAGGATTTATCCCAGATAGACGCCATAACCGTGAGTAACTATCTCTTTTGCTTTACAGGTACCCTACTTTTTATGGTAATGATATGCTTACTGAGGACCATTGTTCTTATGTGCTTCCTTGCAGGTTGCGTCCGGGTCCTGTCATTCATATGCTGTACAGAGTATTTGTGCATTATATCCAGCACGCTCTTTGTAGGGGTCGCTATTGTATCTAGCTACCCCGATATTAATTTTCATATGCAATAACTGTATTGTTCTACGCCAGTTAGCCCCTGATGAGGTCACATGTAACCATGTGCTGAAACGCGTTGGGCATAGCTATCAGCTATATCTATATTATCTATTAGCAGCATACAATTATATTGGGCTACTGCATTTGTGGGACAATCCCTTTACATGCAATTTTAACAGCCTTGTTAGTGTCTATCCTTAGGTCACAGGGCTGACATCTGCCTTGTCACCTATTCATACATCACTTTGTTGAATCAGTGTGTTTTAGACGATTTATTAAAAGCTATGTTTTATTAGCACTTATATAGTTTTCTCCCCCCTGTTATTCATTTGTTTATTTTTGGGAGTTGTCTATACTAGGCAGTGGACACCACTACCTGTCCACAAGATTATTATTTTTGCGAATAACTAACAATCAGAAACAGTGTAGCGCAAGGAACAATAAAAAAATTAGAAAAAATTCTTTACTTTCGTTTTTTTACCGCATGCATTCGGTAAATAATTAATGCATTTGTTTTCGGATAACGAATGCATTTGTTTTTTTACTGCATGCATTCAGAGAATAACAAATGCATTCGTTATGTTGCTATTCGTTTTATCGTTGCTATTCGGAAATATTCGAAAAATGTTTTCGTGCATTCGGAACGGCCCGAATACACGAAAACGGCAAAATTCGGTAAATTTGACATTCATGCCGAACCGAATTGCACGTGTCTAGTGTTGTGGTAATCTCAGAACATAGCCTTTTATCCCCAAGAAAAGCGCAGATCCTTACTAAGCATGTCCATTAATGTCTGCCAGGTGCGTACCAAAATCACCTTATGGTGGATAACACCTTGAAATCCTTTGATAAATCTCCCTCGTTCCCAGGTGCAGCAAACTTTAACACGACATATTGATGGCTGCTTTGGAGTAGTGGCTTCTTTATTGCTGAGTGGCCTCACAGGCAATGTGGATATAGGTTACATATCAAATTTTCACTAATTGATGTATGTGTGCTGTCGTTCTTCTATTGTATTTTTTGCCCACCATCCATCACTAGGAAACAGAATGTGTCTCCTTCCTGAATAGTATGATGGCTGTCTTTCCTCGTGGTGTTTAAACAATGCGTATTATGGTCTGGAAAATCAAAATGTTAGGCATTTGGAAATTTCTCCCAAGGATATGCCCCATTTCTTATGTTTTGGCTTATTTCTTTGGATTTTTCTAAGATGTCAAGCAAATTGCCAAGTAGGGCACCTCCACCTGATATCAATTAGTGTCAAATATCTTAACTAACTTGCTATGGCTAAGTTTCCACTTATTTTTTTTTTTCCTGACAGTTTTTGGAATACTGCCACTGCAGTTTTTGAGCCAAAGTCAGAAGTGGATCCATAAGGGAGGAGAAGTATAAGTCCTTCCATTATATTTCCTATTCCTTTTGAATACACTTTTAGCTTTGGCTCAAAAACTGCAGTGGCTGTATTCCAAAAACTGCCAGAAAAAAAATCAAGTGGAAACTTAGCCTTAAACTGTAGCTTCTTGACATGAGATCTGGAGTAATATGAGTTTTAATGACTTGTCATTAAAACTCATATTTTTGTCAAAGTGTATTGAAACATATGACTTTAACTCTGTAGTGAAGGAAAAGTGGATTAGTTGCCCATAGCAACCAATCAGATTGCCTCTAATTTTTTTTAACCCCTTAATGACGCAGGATGTATATCTACGTCCTGCGCCGGCTCCCGCGATATGAAGCGGGATCGCGCCGCGATCCCGCATCATATCGCGTCGGTCCCGGCGCTCATCAACGGCCGGGACCCGCGGCTAATACCACACATCGCCGATCGCGGCGATGTGCGGTAATAACCCTTTAGAAGCGGCGTCCCGAACAGCTGACCGGACACCGGGAGGGCCCTTACCTGCCTCCTCGGTGTCCGATTGGCGAATGACTGCTCCGCGCCTGAGATCCAGGCAGGAGCAGTCAAGCGCCGATAACACTGATCACAGGCGTGTTAATACACGCCTGTGATCAGGATGAAAGATCAGTGTGTGCAGTGTTATAGCCCTATGGGACCTATAACACTGCAAAAAAAATGTAAAAAAAAAAGTGTTAATAAAGGTCATTTAACCCCTTCCCTAATAAAAGTTTGAATCACCCCCCTTTTCCCATAAAAAAAATAAAACTGTGTAAAAAAAAAAATACAAACATATGTGGTATCGCCGTGTGCGTAAATGTCCGAACTATAAAAATATATCATTAATTAAACCGCACGGTCAATGGCGTACGCGCAAAAAAATTCAAAAGTCCAAAAAAGCGTATTTTGGTCACTTTTTATACCATTAAAAAATGAATAAAAAGTGATCAAAAAGTCAGATCAAAACAGAAATCATACCGATAAAAACTTCAGATCACGGCGCAAAAAATGTGTCCTCATACCCCCCTGTACGTGGAAAAATAAAGAAGTTATAGGGGTCAGAAGATGACATTTCTAAACGTATAAATTTTCCTGCATGTAGTTATGATTTTTTCCAGAAGTGCGACAAAATCCAACCTATATAAGTAGGGTATCATTTTAACCGTATGGACATACAGAATAATGATAAGGTGTAATTTTTACCGAAATATGCACTGCGTAGAAACGGAAGCCCCCAAAAGTTACAAAATGGCGTTTTTTTTTTTTCGATTTTGTCGCACAATGATTTTTTTTTCCGTTTCGCCGTGCATTTTTGGGTAAAATGACTAATGTCACTGCAAAGTAGAATTGGCGACACAAAAAATAAGCCATAATATGGATTTTTAGGTGGAAAATTGAAAGGGTTATGATTTTTAAAAGGTAAGGAGGAAAAAACGAAAGTGCAAAAACGGAAAAACCCTGAGTCCTTAAGGGGTTAAATGCCTATGAAAAAATGAGAGAAGCAGTATGGTTGGTTGCTATAGGCACTTTTTCTGCCCAGGTTTTGATAACTCTCCCCCTATGTTGCTAATCTACACACGATAAAGGAAGTAGATGGATTGTTAGTGTGTATAATTATATTCTTTTATATGCCGGATCAATAATTCAGAATATTTTATCCACCTCTCATGTTTCCTAATGCCACAATAAAAGAAATGTTATTATATTTTACCATTTTATATTTACCACAGCCGTCATCATCGCACTTTTGGTGGGAATGCAGAATGACAAGCTCTTGTAGAGGCAAACGTTTTGACTCATCAAAGTCATTTTGACCTAAACAGTTCTCCTGTTTATCTCCCTGCTCTTTTTTTCCATTCTCGGCACGATCATAAAATATATTTTTTAAAGGCGGCATAGACAAAGAAAATTAATTTATTTTGCATTGGGAACATTCTCAGGCTTCCATAAAGCTATTTTGACCCGTATTTTCGATGCACTCCGACACTCTTAAATGTTCGCCATGCAAGGAAATTAAAAATTAATCTTTATTTCCATCTTGGGGTGAAGAAAAACGTTAATTCTCCACGCTGAAATTATATGGGTAATGGCTGGCAATAAATTCTAGGTTTCACACGCAGCTAATCACAGCCAGCTCCACAGAGACACCTTTCATTTTTTCTCACGTCACTTGGCTCCTGTAAAAAGGTAATTTATAAGGCAATCTTTTTACGTTATGATAATGTAAAATCTGTCTTATGAGAATGTAAAGTCAGCAGCTGGGAAATAGGAGAAAATATATTTTAACCCCTTTTACATCTAACGTCTGCGAATGGCTAAAACTGCAGCTTGGTGATCATAATCTTGTAAATGCATTTTGCCATAGATTTACATTAACATAGATATTGTCACAGGGGAAGGACTCCAACAACATTTTCCAAGAGGAATAGATACAGTATGTCCTTTATAATCTCTAGGCTCCTAACAAACCTGATGCCTTTTTATGCAACATCCTATG
Organism: Hyla sarda; assembly: GCF_029499605.1. Lineage (NCBI taxonomy): Eukaryota > Metazoa > Chordata > Amphibia > Anura > Hylidae > Hyla > Hyla sarda. The sequence continues at coordinate 119,508,971 of NC_079194.1, read as the reverse complement.
TACTCTTAACTCCCTCAATTAAATGCACCACATTTGGGGTTACCTTGGATACTGCATATTAAGCAAATCCAAATTACAGTATATAAAGTGGCTCCAATCAAGGAGACCTCTATACACATTAGACACTCAGTTGGCCTGCCAAAATCGGCAAATTCAGCTAACTTTTTTATAGTTTGTATGGGATAATCAGCTGTCAGTGATGAGGAAACCCTTTCCTAACACATAATGCACATTTATGTCACGGTAAGCAAGGTTGTTCCTGCGAAGTAGTGATGTACTTCACCTGTATCGTCACTTGCAGATGCCAGTTGTGTTATGCAGCCATCAGAAGAGCATGCCAAAGAAAGGGCATAATAGGTTGCATGCAGGGGACAAGTCCTGGGGAAAAAAAGTTGGGGAACTCACCCAAGATTTCCAGCCATGCCCCTAACTACACCCGCATGCAAGCTTAAGCACACCCACTATGGGTAGCATGGGCTATGCTCCACACATTACACTACTTCTTTCTGCCATTCCATTTTTATTATGGAAGTCAATGGTGGACAGAGGCTACTTTACTCTGCTTATAGTGGTACAAGTCAAGGATGCACGCCTGAGGAGTCTTACCATTTGTACATTCAATCAAAGCATGTAAGGAGACATCACCTCATAGCTGTGCTTTTTAATCTGTGTCTGCCTGGTTGTTCTAAAACTATATTGTAACGGCCGTTTTTAATGGTTTTGTTAACGGGTCATTATAAGGGATCTTTAAAATTGAGAATTCTATAGTGTGAAAGCAGCCTAATAAATAACTTCCCCTCTCCCTTCAGGCTCCTACAACATACAGTCCCATGTAAATAACATTGTTGTCTCCCTCCAGCCACTCCATCGTACCATCTCATGTCTATAATGTCCCTCTCCATTACACTATCAACCCCCCAGCAGCCAGCAACTTACCACTTCCTGCATACTTCAGTACTATACAGGCCCCGCCCCTTCCAGGAATAGACCCCACCCCCAATGTGATATCACTTACCAGGAGCAGTTATGGGACCTGATCGCCTGTGTGCTCCTCTGTAACCATGGGCTCCCGCCAGCCCTACAAAAGCATCTTGTGACATGTGACATTTGATAAATTTGTCACACTGCTGCCACGAACACTGCAACTTTTTTGATATATAATATAATAGCGCAGATAGTAGTACAGAAATTATAAATTTCTCACAAAAGTACAACTTGTCCCACAAAAAACAAACCTAATATGGCAATGTCAACAGAAAAATAAAATAGTTGTAGCTCTTGGATGGCGAAAAGGGAAAAACAAAGAAAACTACTTGAGCATTAAGACCCAGATCCATTACGGGGGAAGTGGTGAATTGTACAAATAGAAAGGATGTGCTGTACAATAAATTATCAGCTATTTAGCTTCCAAATTTATAAATTTACACAGCAGTTAAGGGTTAAACAATATGCTAACTCATACCATATGAAGAAAAGAGAAGAAAAAAATGCAATTATGGAAATGGGGAGAAACCGCAGCGGATGTGGCCAATACAAGTGTCACCTGCTGTATTGCTCCTAAATTGAGGAAGGACAGCTAGCAATTAATTGCTTGATAGTTTTGTTTTCTAAAATTAACTGATCCCTGTGGCTAAGCAGCTGAGCATCAACAGACGCATTGCACAGTCCCCTATACTAAAAGGCGAACCTGAGGAGAAGTAGAATACTGTGAGGACGGTGCAAACGGCATGTCTCCATATAACTTTTATAACTACACATAATAATTGAATCATGTTCTTAAAGTTTTAAAAAGGTCCTCCTGACATGTCTAATGGTGCTAACGTCATATGCAAACTAGGTTATTTTTTTTTTTGTCAAGAGGGTATAGCTCCCTCCCTCTTTCAGTCACTCTAGCTGTGCCTACGTTATGCCCACTCAGGCTTGAGTGACATTTTTTAAAGTAGTGAATGTTACCACAAGCCATTGCAATGAAGAGAAGTGACTTGAGATTCGGCTTTATCTCCCAACTTTGTGTGCAATGGAGGCCTTGAGTAAGATAGACTGGCTTGTGGGGATGTTCCTTGCACTCAGGGACACCACCCAAGCCTGATTAGGACCAACTTGGGCATTATCACTTGACTGGAAAAGAGAGAAGGGCTATACCCCATGACTGGAAAAGCCTAATTTGCAAACAACGTGAGCGCCATTAAAACATGAATTTCCTCAGGATGTGCCATGAATTTCAAGGACAGTTAGAAGAAAGCTGTCCAGCACATTGGATGCTGTAAAATGAGCACTTTTATTGTATCAAAACAACAGCATATTGCTATGCAAGCATTGACTTGTTTTGGATCCGTTGGACCCTTAAAGGCGTTTTATTGGGGGGAAAAATGTTTTCAAATCAGCTGTAAAGAAAGTTATACAGATTCGTAAACTATTTCTATTTAAAAATCTTAAGCCTTCCTGTACTTCAGCTGCTGTATGCTCCAGAAAAAGTTGTGTAGTTCTTTCCAGTCTGCCCACAGTGCTCTCTGCTGCCACCTCTGTCCATGTCAAAAACTGTCCAGAGCAGAAACAACTCCCCATAGTTAACTTCTCCAGTTCCTGGCATGGACAGAGGTGGCAGCAGAGAGCACTGTGGTCACTGCAGTGAATGGGATGACACTTAATGTTCGCCCTGACATCAAGCTCTAATAAGAGAGAAACAAAGGCGCTCCTTGTGGAGTATCGCTTGCAACAAGGATAACGGGGAGGGGGATGGTAAATCACTGCTTACCAATAGAGGTTGTGTACCAACATATACAACAATGGTAATCGTAGGTAGGCATTATATGCCCATCTGCAGCCTGCCAGGAGTGTAGATTAGCAAGGTAGAATAGGACTTCGTGAGTGCAGGAATTTTGGCGCTGATCAAGGCAAGGAGTCGCTGAGGAAAAATTATTAAAATTATCCAGCTTGGAGTTTATTAACAACAATGCAACATGTTTCGCTGCGCATGCACGGCTTCATCAGGCATAGCAATTCGGAGCAACACCCAGGGTTAAATACCCTGATGGTGTTAACCCCTGAGTAGCAAAAATAAGCAAGATAAGTACCATATTTATCGGCGTACAACACACACTTTTAAAACTTAAATTTAAGGCAAAAAGCCTGCCTGCGTGTTATACGTCAATAAATCTTCTGGTCACTGATTTAAAGCGGCCGCAGCAGCGGCTGCTTGTAAAGTATTAGCAGCACGGCCGCGGCCACTTTAAATCAGTGACCCGCGGCGGCTCCTCCCTCCTGTGCTTTTAATTTTTCTTACTCCCCCCTCCCTCATCATTCCCCCTTTTCCCTGCTTTTCATAGATTTTTTTTAATTTTCATTACCTGGCTGCGCTTTGGCAGGCGGCGGGTCTTGCGGGCTGCGGTCAGTGAAGCAGATGAGTGACGTCCTCTCCCGGCTTCTCTGTGTGGCATCAGTGACGTCACTTTTCATTTCCTGTAACAGCCGCTAGTCAGAGTGCGGCGACTACAGGAAATGAAATGTGACGTCTCTGATGCCGCGCAGAGAAGCCGGGAGAGGACGTCACTCATCTGCTTCACTGACCGCAGCCCACAAGACCCGCCGCCTGCCAAAGCGCAGCCAGGTAATGAAAATAAAAAAAAACTATGAAAAGCAGGGGAATGGGGAAATGATGAGGGAGGGGGGGGGATAGCATAAGCGGAACATGATGGGGGGATGATGAGACAGGGGGAAATGTGGCACAGGGACTGATAAAAGAGAAGAAATGATGTGGCACTGGAGGGGACAGGACCAAACTGAAGTGCAGAAGAAAACGAAGTTGGGGGGATGATGTGGCATTTAGTCCAAGTCATTTATTTTACTTTTTTTTTTTTTTTACTTAAATTTCCCTGTTAAAATGGGGGTGCGTGTTATACGCCAGTGCGTGTTATATGCCGATAAAAACGGTATATGCAATCATCCATACATAATTATATATATACAATTATCAAAAAGGTCTTTTATACACTAAACTGTATTCATACAACAGGGGAGAAACTAATCTCTAACCTATTCTTTCAAAACCTAAACGCATAAAACGCATAAGGGTATTCACACTATGCGATAGTTGTTATATTAAATATATAAAAAAGTAGGGATGTTCACATTAATACTCATATTGACATATTAATAATTATATAAATCTCAAAGACTATACATAACAGAAGAAGGGGATTACACATAAAGAATACAAAAAAATATATTAATATTAAATATATAATCATAAGAATTAAAACTCATGGGTTCCTGTGCAATTATGTTACCGTACATTTTCAATAGTCTTATTAAGACCCCACGGGACTAAAGTTACGAGTTTATGGATCCAAAATGACTCTCGATTAATTAAACAATGATATCTGTTATGAATATGTTCCGGAATTGTTTATAAAATTATAAGGTTAAGTGACTCAAGTGAATTTTGGTGTTTAATTGTGAAATGTCTAGAGAGACTATGCATCATTAAGCTATGTTTTATATTCCACCAATGTTTATTCATACGGGACTGCACTATTTGTACAGTGCAGCCCACATATTGGAGATTACAGTCACAGGATAATAGATATATAGCAAAGTTGGTATCACAGGATACGTGGCCTTTAACCTCATATATACTATTAGACTGGGATTACCCAAATTGAGTTTTACGTTCTTTAATTAGTGAACAACACATACAGCGGCTTTTGCCACAAAGGGTACACATCGATTCAGTCTGAATGGGGTGCTCATCTCATGTTTTGAGTCTACATGGAGCTAAAAAATTCTGAAGGTTTTTCGAATGTCTGAAGGTAATATTAGGAAATTGTGGTACTAATTCTTTCAAGACCGGATCATTTAGAATAATGGACCAATTTTTACAGATTTTTTTGATACTCGCTGCCTCACTATTAAAGTTAGTTATAAAATTTAATCCAAATTTCTGATTGTTTAGGTCTAGGGGGTTACTATTATATTTATTTTCTTTTTGAGTAACCAAATCTGATTGTTTTTTATATGCGTCTGATAAAAGACGTTTGGGATACCCTTTTTCCGTAAAACGTCCCCTAAGGACAGCGGCCTGTGCATCAAAGTCATCATCAAGTGTACTCTTGATGATGACTTTGATGCACAGGCTTCAGTCCTGGAGGAGAAAGAATGCATCCAAAGAACACCATACCTACTGTGAAACATCCTTCTTTGGGGATGTTTTTCAGCAAAGGGACCAGGAAAGGAAAGAATGAATGGGGCCATGTATCGTGAGATTTTGAGTGAAAACCTCCTTCCATCAGCAAGGGCATTGAAGATGAAAGGTGGCTGTGTCTTTCAGCATGACAATGATCCCAAACACACAGCCCAGGCAATGAAGGAGTGGCTTTGTAAGAAGCATTTCAAGGTTCTGGAGTGGCCTAGCCAGTCTCCAGATCTCAACCCCATAGAAAACCTTTGGAGAGAGTTGAAAGTCTGTGTTGCCCAGCAACATCCCCAAAACATCACTGCTCTAGAGGAGATCTGCTTGAAAGAATGGGCCAAAATGCCAGCAACAGTGTCTGAAAACTTTGTGAAGACTTACAGAAAACGTTTGACCTTTGTCATTGCCAACAAAGGGTATATAACAGTAGTATTGAAGTGAACTTTTGTTATTGACCAAATACTTATTTTCCACCATCATTTGCAAATACATTCTTTCAAAATCAGACAATGTGATTTTATGGATCCCCCCCATTATGTCTCTCATAGTTGAGGTATACCTATGATGAAAATTACAGGCCTCTCTCATCTTTTTAAGTGGGAGAACCTGCACAATTGGTGTATAACATAGTAAAACAGAACTACACAGTTCATAATTTTGGTTTTATTGTAGCCATCCAGACCTGCAGAATAAAGTTAAAGGGGTATTCCAGGCATAAACTTTTTTTTATATATGAACTGGCTCCGGAAAGTTAAACAGATTTGTAAATTACTTCTATTAAAAAATCTTAATCCTTCCAATAGTTATTAGCATCTGAAGTTGAGTTGCTGTTTTCTGTCTAACTGCTTTCTGATTACTCACGCCCCGGGAGCTGTCCAGCTCCTATGGGGATATTCTCCCATCATGCAAGGGATATTCTCCCATCATGCACAGCTCCCGTGACGTGACATCATCATTGAGCAGTTAGACAGAAAATTTCAGAAGCTAATAACTATTGGAAGGATTAAGATTTTTCAATAGAAGTAATTTACAAATCTGTTTAACTTTCCGGAGCCAGTTGATATATATATATATATATATATATATATATATATATATATATATATAGAAAAAAGTTTTTGCCTGGAATACCCCTTTAACAAGTGATTTTCACCACACAGTAAAAATGACATGTTCGAATGACAAACATTGCCATTCATAGATAATGTACAGAGTGCTGGCTGCACATGTGCGGTCTGCTCTTTTTTTGCCAGGAACCTCAAAACCAAATGGATACGAGTGTAGTACAAATCTAACCTAAAATTATTATTATTATTAATAACTATAACAATATTTAATAACAATATAAAAAATACTAAACAATTCAGAAATGTGGTAAAACACAGCCAGGAGTCAGTAGCCAAACTGGGTTCTTAGAATACCGGAAAAAGCGTAGTCATAAATCAGAACCAGGACTAGGAACCAGAGTAGATATCAGCCAGGCCATGGTTATACAATACATAAATTTACAGTCAGGAACTACAGTAGCACTCTTGGAGATAATAGACCATGCAAAAAAGGAACCAGAATGATCTATAGCAGATTAAAGGGGAACTCTGGTGGAAAACATTTTTTTTTTTTTTGTGCCAGAAAGTTAAACATATTTGTAAATTAATTCTGTTCAAAAACCTTAATCTTTCCAGTACTTATCAGTTGCTGTATGCTCCACAGGAAGTTCTTTTATTTTTGAATTTCTTTTCTGTCTGACCACAGTGCTCTCTGCTGACACCTCTGTCCATGTCAGGAACTGTCCAGAACAGGAGCAAATCCCCATAGCAAACCTCTCCTGCTCTGGACAGTTCCAGGCATGGACAGAGGTGTCAGCAGAGAGCATTGTGGTCAGACAGAAAATAACTATTCAACTTCCTCTGTAGTATACAACAGCTGATAAGTACTGGAAGGATTAAGATTTTTAAATAGAAGTAATTTCAAATCTGTTTAACTTCCTGGCTCCAGTTGATTTAAATATTTTTTTTCCATTGGAGTATCCCTTTAAATAGCCAGGGGACAGCACTGGCTTACCAACAGGTAGCCAATGAAATGAGGAGCCTGCTAGTTAGTATCAGCTGTGTCATTAAAGGTAACTTGTCCCATTGATATTACAATCTGTGGGCAGTATGTCAAATAGCAGGAGATGCTGAGTAGATTGATAAAAAGATTTCAAAGAAAAAAACATAACTAGATGGAATGTTCATTGGGAGTTAACCTTTCGGGAGTCTACAGGCCTTCCATAAAGTCAACCCCTATAAACATTAAGAGCAATGTATGAATACAATTTCTTAGTATCCATCTGCTATCACACCCTGTATACTGATCACTTCAGCTATCCAAAGGAAAAAGCCAACAACTCTTGGCTGTTGGTTGTGGCAGAGCAAGGAAGCTCAGAATAGCCCACAGACAGTCTAAGTAAACCAGCTTACCATACAAACATGCATATATTTTTTTCCCTCTACATTTGGCAAGTAGTGAAAACCTGGAATAAGCCAGGAATGACAAGTAACTCTCAGACTGCTTGGTATTAATGTCCCTCCTTCACACCCAGACCTCTCTGTCGTGCTTCCAATTGTATAATGTGCCCAAGGTAAGAATTTTCGGATCAAAAGGTCTGTAATTAGCTGCGGGTAGCAGGCAGCCTCCTTCTGAAAGCTGACACTCTTCACCTACTTCCCAAGCCGGCACTTTACACACAAATTCCATCATAAAAAGGATGTAATTATTTTCATTTTTGAAGCTCGCTTCTAATGAGAAGATTTTTCCTGCGGCATGTCTGTTTCATGTAATGCTACCATTTGAATTGTGCTGGAGTGTGGCATCAGTGATAAGACATTGACATTCCTACATTAAACTGGCTGGGTTGTGGAACAACCAGGATTCAGCTGGGTCTCAGTCACAAAAGCTTACACTCTATTGCTACAGAAGTTGGAATGTGTTCTTGAACAGTGCCCGTCTGCCTACTTCTAGGCTGACTGTCTAATACAGGTGTCTCAAACTCAAATTGTCTGGGGGCCACTGGAGGTAGCGGCTTGGTGAGGCTGGACCACATGCGCCCCTCACAGGTAATGCCCCCCATCATGCGCCCCTCATCATCCACCAGCAACATCCCCCCCATTCCCCCTAGCATTAGGTAGGCAGCAGTTTCCCCACATTAAGAAGGAAGCAGTTTCCCCACATAAGGTAGCAGTTTCCCCACATTAGGTAGCCGTAGCACAGATTCTCCACATTAGGTAGCCTTAGCTTAGATTCCCCACATTCAGTAGCCTAAGAACAGATTCCCCCCATTAGGTAGCCTTAGCATAGATTCCCCACATAAGGTAGCCGTGGCACAGTTTCCCCACATTAGGTAGCACAGCACTGTCTCCCCACATTAGGTAGCGCAGCACAGATTCCCCACATTAGGTAGCCTTAGCAAAGATTCCCCACATTAGGTAGCCGTAGCACAGATTCCCCACCTGGACAGCGCTACTTACATCTGCCTGCGGGGACTTCTTGGCGGAGGTGCGCGCTATAAGTGACGTCATCGCACGCGCTGCGCAGGGCGTCGGCGTCCCTGCGCTGCTCTTGCGATGACGTCGCTCACCGTGCGCACCTCCGCCAGGAAGTCCTCACAGGCAGATTTAAGTAGCAGTTTAGTGATGGGGCAAGACTGGTTGTCCCGTCATATGTGCACCGGGTCCCATCTAGCAGTGTTTGCCGAAGTGTGTGAAGTCTTCCGGCATTTAGCCCTGCTTGTCCAAAGCAGAGCTAAATGCCTGAAGAAATTACCTGCCCTGCGCCCAGAACTGCATGACCCGGGCATTGAGCGATACAAATTCCAGATCCCTGGTGCGGCCCGCCAAATTTAGTTCCGTGGGCCGGGAGTTTGAGACCTGTGGTCTAATATATTCCTTTCAGTCATATTATGGCATTATTTGACATATGAGTGATACATGCAATTTAGTATTTGCTTTCCCTATGTGTAGGCCTGGCTGGTATTAGCAGCAACAAGGGTGGTGGACTGGTGGTAGCCCTAGTAGCCAGCGGGCAGCAGTGGTGGTGAACTATTGTTAGTTGTAGCCAGCAGGCAGTGGTGAATTAGTGAAACTTGTAGCCAGGCCTTGTGATGTCACTCCATGTACTTATGTAGAGCTGTAATTCCTAAACTCAGACCCTGGCTATACTTTACTTGTAGCAGAAACATCACTGTGGAAGACACGGACAACTTTTGCTTGCTGCTGCTGCTGCTACTGCTGCCACCAGGCAAATGGATGGTGCTGATACTGCCACCACCATGGTGCTTTTTTGAATTTGAATAGTTTCTTTTTCTTTTTTTTTTCTGACCCCATAAGGGTATGAATTTTTTCTAAACGCCAGTTAACCCCTTTAATGTCTGATTGGCAGGGTGTGCTACACAGAACCCTGCTGATCAGCTGTTCAGCAAAGCCATGGCTCCCAAATATACACAAAGAACAGGGCTCTGTTCATTGTGTAATGGTGGCGCCGAGTGCAGCTTCCGTTCACGACGATGGAAGCTGATCTAATGTGTTGTTTCTTTTTTGTTTGTTAATTTTCCTTCCCAATCCTCAGCCCCAGCTATTTTTTTCTTAAAACCAGAAACCCCCTTGAAGTTGAAAATATCACATAATCCAAATCAACAGGTCACTCACTATACAAGGGGGACATTTTGAATCCTTGAATATTAAAATAGTTTATAAATATAAATACTGAATAATTTTGGGGGAAGTTATAAGTTCTAATATTTTCTAATCATGTGGACTTTACAAATAGTAGCAGTACAAGTGCCTATAGTAAGGCACAACACAAAAGCTTTTTCAGAGTTTGAATGACATTGCCACAGAGCTGCATACGGCAAATGGGTCAAAGGGAAGGTTTCCTACCCCGGGACAAAATGACAAGGTGTTAGAGACATGCAGGCTAAGTGTGGGATACAGTTTCAGTCAAACTCCAGGCTACTGAATAAAGCAGACAACTTGACATTAACCCTTCAGACGCAGATAGCATGCCTCAAGAAGAGAAGGCATTTCTGTTGCCAAATGTCCTGTGGCCTGTCATATTTAAGTACTTGGTATTTGAGTGTGTTGCAACTAACTCATCTTCTATATCTTTCAACTTCTGCCTCATATGTTGATGTATCAGTATTGCCCTCCATGTACTCAAACTGACTTCTGCAGAAAGATTTTTTTTAAGTGTAAGTTGCTGTTAGCAACCAAAAACATACCTTACATTAGACCATTTGCTTAATTTAACATCTACTAAAATACTAGTACATGATAATAATACTAGGATATGTTTGTTTTCCTACCATTTTCTATTGTTCCATTGCATAAGGCTGGGTTCACACCATGTTTATGTATACATTTTATGTATACATTTTATACTTTTATATGAAAAAAGATAAAAAGATATACATTCAATGGATGCTAAATAATGATTCTGCTGTATGCCATATGGCGGAATTCATTTTCCATTGGCTTTCTTTAAACGGGTACTCCACCCCTAGACATCTTATCCCCTATCCAAAGGATATATAGCATGCGGCACCCACCTGTTTCTGCTCCGGAAGCGCTGGAGGGTCTGGGTCCCAACCACCGGAACGGAAGTCCGCGATGTCACGACTCCGCCCCCGTTTGACGTCAAGCCCCGTCCCCTCAATGCAAGTCTATGGGAAGGGGCGTGATGTCAGCAGAGAGCATTGTGTTCCAAAAAGAAAATAATTTCCTCTGTAGTATTCAGCAGCTAATAAGTACTGGAAGGATTAAGATTTTTTTTATAGAAGTAATTTGCGGGGAATTTGTAAGAACTCACTGTTTGATTCAGACCAAGGGTGGCAGGCTTTGGCCCAGTAATTGTCATTGTAAGGGTGCATTCACACCACGTTTTTGCAATACAGTTCCCGTATACGTCTTCTATGTGAAAACCGTATGGAACTGTATTGAAAACCGTATGCATTGACTCTCCATTGAAAACCGTATGCCAAAAGAGGCATCAGGTTGTGTCCGTTTTGCATCCTGTACGGTTTTATCAGGTTTTTTTCCTGTACCCAAAACCGTAGTCTACCACGGTTTTAGGTCCGGTTGAAAAACTGTATTAAACCGTATACGTTTTTTTAAAACATGGGAGTCAATGGGAACCGTACTTGTGCATACAGTTCCATCCGGTTTTCACCATACGGTTTTTGACTTTGCACTGTTTTTTTTCTTGGAATTTCAATCAAACAAGTAAAACTTTATTCAAAATGGAGTGAAAAGTTAAAAACATATAAGTTTTTTTCTTAAAAAACGGAGGCAACCGGATGTAATTTTTCAAACCGTATACGGTTTTTAACTGTATACGGGTTAAAATTTGTACACACGTTTTGATACAGTTTAGTCAGGTTTTGAGGAATCCGTTTTTCCTCAAGAACCTGATACGGGAACTGTATTGCAAAAACATGGTGGGAATGCAGCCTAAGTTGCGCAGATCTTGACTCTTCAACGATCCGAAACCCAAGAGAGAGACTATTGGCTGCAGCTCCCTTATATGGGCAGGGGCTGGCCGTTTTAGGATTGGTCCAGATCATCTGTCAATTAGCTTCACAAAGTGTTATGGGTAATCACATGACCCATGAACCTCCAAAGGTCCTTTTACCCACCATAGAGTTCAAACCCGAGTCACATGACCAGAATGCCCTGCGACGCTGTGCAGGTAAGCATACATATTATATATAGCATTTACATGTAATTTAACAGAATATTAACTATCTGAGAGGTGACAAGGGGATGTCTAGGGAAGTGGACCCCCACAGTTCCTAGGAACTCTGACTTTGGGGACCCCCAACCATGGTACAGTATGCAATACGGTACCGGGACACCACAGAAGTATTATCTATACCAGTGGTCTCAAACTTGCGGACTCCCAGATGTTGCAAAACTACAACTCCCAGCATGCCCGGACAGCCAACGGCTGTCCGTGCATGCTGGGAGTTGTAGTTTTGCAGCATCTGGAGGTCCGCAGGTTGAAGACCACTGATCTATACCATTGTTGCACAGATTGCATAGCAGAGATTTAAGTTGCAAAAACAGACATCAGTATGTAAAGAAGTCTCTTGATCAAATTCTATTATTCGTTCATTTATTTTATTATTACTTTAAGCATAAATACAGTAGCTAGAACCCATGATCAGACGATGTTATGCGGTACAGTATACATCTGTCACTTAAATGGTAGATGACACTGTTTGCGGCTTAAAGATTACAATTTGAAGGATGAAATCTTCATTTTACTGTCAGTTACAAAGCAGCGCCAACTTTATCAGCATTATCCCTGACACAACACATCTGAAAGTAATCACTACAGTTTGTTTCACTAGTAGTGAGAGGGTTACAGAAAAGTTGCTATTTGTGGTTTCGTCACCCAGGGCACTTCATTACTTGACATCAACCCACTGGCTGTCATGTCTCATTGCTCCTATATTTCATGTACTCATAAACCGTGCCTGCAGCATGCGTAGCGTGTGGTCTCTGCTTTCCGACAGGTCTTGCGTGGCTCTGTATGTTGAGAGCTACTAATATGTTGCTGGAAAATAAACTTGTGTTTTGAACATTCCATTAGGCTGAGTTGGTTTTTATCCCTCCTGGACTGAGGTTACAGCTGTCACCGACATGAAGAGAGGTTCACATGTAGATGAGCGATGGGCACAAGGCCTGTGAAGGTGCCAGCTCTCAGGTTTTATGCAGACGACAAGCTGTCTCCTACAGTACTCAAGGGGGAGTGAACGTCGTTCTCAAAAAGTTCACTAAACTTTGCAATAAAGTTGAAACTGTTATTTGGGGCAAAGGAGTGGGGTAAAACGTATGATCACTACTGACATTTAGCAGTAAAAAAATAAATAGATACATACCTTCCTTCACACACACCCCCCCCCCCCCGGTGCCTCCGGTAACCCACTCCGGTCTCCACCGCGATCCTCTTCCTGGTTGCCTGTGGTCGGCGAGTCATACTGCACTCAGCCAATCACCGGTCACAGCAAAGTACCGACTCGGCCGGCGATAGGCTGAGCGGCAGTGTGAGAACGCTTCAAGACACACAATTCTTCACTACACCAGCACCGAAAATGTCGCACTGCCGCTCAGCCTATTGCCAGCCGAGTCGGGACTTCGCTGCGGCCGGTGATTGGCTGAGTGCAGTATGACTCGCCGACTACTGGCAACCAGGAAGAGGATGCTTATAGTGAGTGCTAAATGGGTTGTATGGCAAAAACTATTTTTCTAAAAACATGGCTAGGCTGTCTCCTTTAAAAAAAAAAAAAATCTAAACTATAATTACCTCTCACTTGGTCCCCATAGCCTCTGGTATTGCTGCCCCTGGTCTCAATTTGATGGTTCTGGGGCCCGAGAGTTCTGCTCAGTCAGTCCCTGGCTAAGGCGAGACGCTACTGCAGCCAGTGATCAGCAGTGCAGCAATGTCTTGTGCCGGGCCCAATGTCACATTGCCGCTAAGCTGATCACGGGCTGCAGCAGTTTTCTGCCTCAGCCAGTAATTGACTGAGCAGCACTTTGTCGTCCCAGACCCCAGCTCCAGAAAGTGAAGTACACAGAGACTAGGAGTAGAAATACTGAAGGATTTGGGGACCAAGTAAGAGGTTGTCTATTTGTTTAGAGGAGAACTCCAGAATACAAAAATTGTCCCCCATACTGCCGGCAGTAAAAAAATAAATAGATACATACCTTCCTTCACCCCCCCCCCCCCCCTGTGTCTCCGGTAACCCACTTCGGTCTCCGCTGCGATCCTCTTCTTGGTTGCCTGTGGTCAGGCGAGTCATACTGCACTCAGCCTATCACCGGTCCAAAGTCCCGACTCGGCCAGCGATAGGCTGAGCGGCAGTGTGAGAATGCTTCAAGACACAAAATTCTTCACTACACCAGCACCGAAAATGTCACACTGCCGCTCAGCCTATTGCCAGCCGAGTCGCTGCGGCCGGTGATTGGCTGAGTGCAGTATGACTCGCCGACCACTGGCAACCAGGAAGAGGATCGCGGCGGAGATCGGAGTGGGTTACCGGAGGCACTGGGGGAGCGAAGGAAGGTATGTATCTATTTTTTTTAATGCCGGCAGTATGGGGACAATTTTTGTATTCTGGAGTTCTCCTTTAAGGAGGCAGCCTGGCCATGTTTTTAGAAAAATCATTTTTGCTGTACAACCCTTTAACAGTGGCAACTAGACAGACAGGACCCAGAGAAGACAGTAGTATTAGGCTAGATTTCCACTTTCTGAAGACACTAGTAGTAGGCTAGGTTTTATTTCTGGCAGTTTTTGAGCCAAAGCCAGAAGTGTATTCAAAAGGAATAGGACATATAATGGGAGGACTTACACTTCTCCTTTCTGATGGATCCACTTCTGACTTTGGCTCAAAAACTACCAGAAAAAATACCAAGTGGAAACTTAGCCTTATAGATGCCACTTGGTACAAACTCTGTTACAGATTTTACATTTGGGCCCAGGAGCTTCGATAGGTGTGTTTGCCTGCTTACAAATGATTTCCAAAGTTTAAACTGCTGCATTAATTCATTTATTACATTTTTTACAGTATAGGATGTTATTTCCACATTTTGTAGCATTCCTTCAAATACTGGTCTACCAGGACCTTTTCTGCAAAAAAACAAACAAAAAACATATAATAAAGAAACCTACCAATTTATCACCGTTTAGAAATAAATCCCTGCTCTCCCGTGAGTACTGTTCCTGTCAGAACCCCTTTAAAGTGTTTTTCATTTACAAAAATTTCCCTACAGGCTGGGACTGAAATAAAAAAAGAGCTTTACTCAGCCTCAAACTTGCCACCATTCCAGCAACACCCATGCTCTGGAGTCCCCACCAGAAGTCTGGGAATGACCTCCTGTGCATGTGATGCTGCAGCCAAACACCAGCCTCAGCGGTCATGTGCAGGATACATAGGAACCAACCTCTGAGGGCAGTGACTGGTTGCAGTGTCATGTGCACTGGTACTTAAATGTCAGAAAGTTTAGGATGAGTAAAAGATTTTTTTATGCTGTGCCTGTTGACAATATTTTTTTTTTCACCCCTTAAAGGGGTACTCCGCCCCTAGACATCTTATCCCCTATCCAAAGGATAGGGGATAAGATGTCAGATCGCCGCGGTCCCACTGCTGGGGACCCCTGGGATCCCCGCTGCGGCACCGCACTATCATTACTGCACAGAGCGAGTTCGCTCTGCACGTAATGATGGGCAGTACAGGGGCCGGAGCATCATTACGTCACGGCTCCGCCCCCCGTGACGTCACGGCCCGCCCCTTTCAATACAAGTCTATGGGAGGGAGCGTGGCGGTCGTCACGCCCCCTCCCATAGACTTGCATTAAGGGGATGGGCCGTGATGTCACGAGGGGCGGCGCCATGACGTCACGCTGCTCCGTCCCCCGTATCACCCGTCATTACGCACAGAGCGAACTCGCTCTGTGCTGTAATGATAGCGCGGTGCCGCAGCGGGGATCCAAGGGGTCCCCAGCAGCGGGACCGCGGCGATCTGACATCTTATCCCCTATCCTTTGGATAGGGGATAAGATGTCTAGGGGCGGAGTACCCCTTTAAGACCACTTTCAGATATGGCAGATTTCTTCCAGATTCTCAAGACAGATTTTGCAAACAATGTGAAAGAAAACATACGTGAATGGGGTTTTCCAAATGGCTGCGAGCCTGATGGCATACTATGGGTTTAAAAATCTAACTTATACCTATTATGTTACAGATTTATCACAAATCATTGTCACAGTAAAAAAAAAGTAAGCTATAATGTTAGTAAGAACAGAAGTTTTCTGTACCATAACAGTTTTTGTTTTGCCATTAGGGATTATGGAAAAGCTAGAAGACAACCTAATTGCATAATAATGGCCTGAAGGACTGTCACCCAGAATCCCCCCAACCACCACCACCAAAAACAAAAATGTGGTGTCTGGGGTGTTGCAACGGTGTAGCAGGGTCTGGTGGTATTAACCCTGGGGGGTAAGGTGTTATTAACCCCTGATTTGTCGTGACGCCAGGATGAGGTTGTTTTCTGTATAACCAACCAACCCAGAAACGGCAGGCAATAAAGGAATGTCCACAGCAGGAATTGTGCGATAACTGCAACTTTCTTATGGAACAGTCTTTACAATTATGCAGTTTCTCTAGAGGCAACCAGGATGCAGGATACCTCACAGGCTTGCTGGGACTTGTAGTATTGAGATTTATGCAGGCCACTGTGCTACTAATTGTATACTTGAGTTGAGTAGTAGTCCCTAGAATTGTAGATAGAGCTTGATAACTCATGTTTTGAAGTGCCTGCAGGTTCCTTAGGCTTTGGCCTAGATTAGTTGAATTTAGTAGTATATGCTGAGATTGTGCTTGCTTTAGGTGCAGATCTCAAGAGAGCTAACTGAGAGACTACAGCCCCTTATATACTAAGGAGGTTGCACTAAAGCCCATTGGTTGCAAAGCCTGTAGGTCCTGTACCCAGGGAACTCTGGGTACATTACATGACAATAGATCACATGACCCAGGAAGGTCCTATATATTTTATACATTTGTACAACCTTTATACATACTGAACAATATGCACAATACATTTACAATGCATTTATATGAAGCAGTAACTGATGAGCAAGGGGGGGAGCCCTGCAGGAGAGCCCTATGGACTGCAGGGACTCTTCCTGAGGGGACTTAGGAAGGGTACAGGACCATGTCCTGTACCGGGACACCACAAAAACAACTAAAATAATGAATAGAATTCATAGAACATAAAAATCTGTTTACTGTACTACTACTGGAAATTAAAATCAGACTGTGAACTCCATTGGGCATGGAGATCATAATCTATGTTGTACTATTCTTTGTATACTGCAAATTCAATACTAGGCAGCACAAAGCCATATAAAGCTTGGTAGCTGGATATGGCTGACCAGGGATCAGTGTATTTTCTCATACTAATCCCTAAGTGTTCTGTCCCACTCATGCCTCACTAACAAAGAATTTTGGATCATTTAGTAAACTTGCCTTTGGCTCCAGTTTAGTTAAACAAATGATCACTATAGTTCTATGTAATTTGCAGATCTTCTGCCCAAAGCTATAAGAAAAGGTGACATGAAACATGAGCCGTTCAAGAAAGCAGAACGGTGTAACATCAAATTATCTGCCGTCTGCTGAGTTTGGAAACCAACACTATGGCGGATGTGCCGGCCCCGGGGTGAACAGGCCGCCCTACTAATACATTTTGTAAAATAAACTCTTTTTGAGTAGCATCAATTATTGCTAGTCTATGTTATATCTTCTTAATGGTTCACAACTGTTTTTCTTGGCTTTTAGTATTAGGAAAAGCAAAGTAACATTATTTGACTTGTATTAATTCATTTACAGTACATTTTACTAACCTATCTCACATCATTTGCTGGGTGATTTAACCAGTTCATGGATAAGGCTATGTACACTTCTGCGTCGGAGGCTCCATTTGGGGCCTCTATCTCAGAATATGACTGAACAAAATAACATAGCATGCAGTATATTTTTTTGTCTGGTCGAATCCGGTCACCATAATGGAAACTCGATGGACCCTATTAATTTCAGTGGGGTCCATCGGGCTCCACAGATTTCCACTGTGCAGTGGCTCTGTTTACCACTGCTTACTTAACCTTAACTTGTTGGGGACCAAGGATGTACAGGTATGCCTTTGCTCCGTGGTACTTAAAGACAAAGGGCGTACCTGTACAACATGGCAGCGGGGGACAGCAGTTATTTACCGGTTGGTGGGCTGAGGCGGAGGCTGTGGCATACTGAGGGCTGACACGGAGGCTGCGGTGGACTACGGGCTGGAGAGTGATCAGGCTGGTGAGTGACTTCCAAAACTACAACTCCCAGCATGCCCAGACAGCCTTTGGCTGACTAGGCAAGCCTGGAGTTGTAGTTTTGCAGCATCTGGATGGCCACAGTATGGAGACCACTGTGTAGTGGTCTCCAAACTGTGGCCCTCCAGATGTTTAAAAACTACAACTCCAAGCATGCCCAGAGTGTCCAGGCATGCTGGACATTGTAGTTCTGCAACATCTGGCGATTCAGATGTTGCAGAACTCCAACTTCAGAATGCCTGGACACTCTGGGCATGCTGGGAGTTGTAGTTTTGCAACATCTGGACGCCACAGTTTGGAGACCACTATACAATGGTCTCCAAACCGTGGCCCTCCAGATGTTGCAAAACTACAATTCCCAGCAAGCCCATTGTAGTTCTGCAACATCTGGCCCTTTAGATGTTACCGGACTACCACTCCATGCATGCCTGGAAAGTATGGGCATGCTGGGAGTTGTAGTTTTTCAACATCTGGAGGGCCACAGTTTGGAGACCACTACACAGTGGTCTCCAAACTGTACTCCTCCAGCTGTTGCATAACTGTCAGTGAATGCTGGGAGTTGTAGGTTTACAACAGCTAGAGGCACAAAGGTGGGAAAAATCAGAGTTAGACTGTTACCTAACTTAGTGTTTCCAAACCAGTGTGCCTCTAGCTGTTGCATAACTCCAACTCCCAGCATGCACGGTCTGTGAGTGCATGCTGGGAGTTGTAGTTTTGCAACTGCTGGAGGTTTGTTTTGGAGAGAGAATTTATTGGAATTGAAGGCCATGTGTGTTTAGAAGGCCCCATGCTGCCAGAACAGTGGACCCCCCCCCCCCCCACATGTGACCCCGTTTTGAAAACCACACCCCTCACAGAATGTAATAAAGGGTGCAGTGAGCATTTACACCCCACAAGTTTCTGACAGATTTTTGGAACAGTAATCCGTGAAAATGAAAAATTAGATTTTTTATTTGCACAGCCCACTGTTTCAAAGATCTGTCAAACGCCATGGGGTTTCTGAAATGAGGTCACATGTGGGGGAGTCCACTGTTCTGGCACCCTGGGGGCTTCCTAAATGCGACATGCCCCTCAAAAATAATTTCAGCAAAATTCTCTCCCCCAAATCCCAAAGTTGCTCCTTCCCTCCTGAGCATTGCAGAGTACCCCCGGGCCCTTTATGTCCACATATGGGGTATTTATGTACTCAGAAGAAATGGGGTTACGAATTTCGGGGGGCTTTTTCTCCTATTACCCCTTGTGAAAATGAAAAATTTAGGGTAACACCAGTATTCTAGTGAAAAAAATTCACATTTTTCATTTTCACGTCCCACTTTAACAAAAGTTCGTCAATCAGCTGCGGGGTGTTAAGGTTCACCCTACCCCTTGTTACATTCCTTGAGGGGTGTAGTTTCCCAAATAGTATGCCATGTGAGCCCTCTACTGCATTCGCAGAGCGCTTTACGTTCAAATATGGGGTATTTTCTTACTCAAGAGGAAGTGATTTATGAAAAAAAAGGGGTCTACAAGAACATGTTAGTGTAAAATTGAGATTTTGAATTTTCTCCTCCACTTTGCTGCTATTCCTGTGAAACACCTAAAGGGTTCACAAACTTTCTGAATGTCATTTTAAATTAATCGAGGGGTGCAGTTTTCATAATGGGGTCCATTATGGGGGATTTCTATCATAATGACCCTCAAATTCACTTCAAAGCTGTACTGGCCCCTGAAAAATTAAGATTTTGAAATTGTCCTAAAAAATTGGAAAATTGCTGCTATAATTTGAAGCCCTCTAATGTCTTCAACAAATAAAAACATGTCATCTTTATGAGGCCAACATAAAGTAGACATATTGTGTATGTGAATCAATATATAATTTATTTGGTATGTCTATTTTCCTTACAAGCAGAGAGTTTCAAAGTTAGAAAAATGCAAAATTTTTATGAAATTTTAGAATTTTTAACCATGAAATGATGCAAGTATTAATGAAAATTTACCACTAACATAATGTAGAATATGTCACAAAAAAATATCTCAGAATCAGATTAGCAAAAAAATGGCCTGGTCCTTACAGGGGTACTCCTCTGGAAATTATTTTTTTATTCAAAAAATTACATTTTAAATCAACTGGTTTCAGAAAGTTAAATAGATTTGTAAATTACTTCTATTTAAAAATCTTAATCCTTCCAGTACTTATCGGCTGTTGTATGCTCCAGATGAAGTTCTTTTCTTTTTGAATTTCCTTTCTGTCTGACCACAGTGCTCTCTATTGACACCTCTGTCCATTTTAGAAACTGTCCAGTGCAGGATAGGTTTGCTATGGGGATTTGCTCCTATTCTGGACAGTTCCAAAAATGGACAGAGGTGTCAGCAGAGAGCACTGTGGTCAGACAGAAAGGAAAATCAAAAAGAAAAGAACTTCCTCTAGAACATACAGCAGCTGATAAGTACTGGAAGGATTAAGATTTTTAAATAGAAGTAATTTACAAATATGTTTAACTTTCTGCCACCAGTTGATTTAAAAAAATATTTTCCAGTGGAGTACCCATTTTTAACACACATTTTATTGAATCACTTTCAAATACATAACATAGACAAATAGGGGGGAAAAAAAAAAAAAACAGGAGTACGGTCATACAGGCAATGTACAGCGAGGTGGGAGCCGAAGGTCAGATTATACATTCAGAATTAACATGTCACACAACATGTAACCAAGGGTATGTAAAATAGAGTGCCACATGTGTGGAGGAGGAAGATGGATGGAGGGAGAGCAGCTGGTAATCAGGTATGTATCTACGGTGGTAGTTGTAAAGCTCCAAGTGTGTTGCCCCCAGGCAGTACCATTCAGTGGAGCTGAATGATCTCACAATATCAGCAATTTCACCGTCAGTGTAATGAGAAAGAAGAAATATGTTCCATTTACCAAAGAACTTCTTGTGTGAGTGGTCTTCTGTCTTTCTGAGTCAATTCTGTCTATCCCACAAAGATTTTTGAGCTGCGTTATCAACATAGGCAAGGTAGGGGTAGAGGGCTTGAGCCAGGAGGCAAAGATGCAATGTAAGGCTACTAAAAGGACAATATGCACCTGGGGACATTAGGGGCACTGTAGAGGGAGCCTGCTGGTCTGGTGGTTGGAATTGGTGGAAAAGTAGAGCTCTTGGGGTAAACGGTAAGGTCACATCCCACGTGTCTTTAACATAGGCCAAGACAAGTTGCCAATAAGCCGCAGTATGAGAACAAGTCCACACACCGTGCCATAGATTAGTCAGGAGGGTGGAGCATTTAGGACAGGCAGTGATTCTGTCAGGGAAATCTGGGGAGGGGAGAATATTAAACTGTAAAGGGCCTTATGGGCCAGCTTATAGTAAGTTTCCCTCCACCTCTCATGTATGATACACCTGCATATTATATTCCATCCTGCAACACACAGTCAGAGATATCATCAACCGGCACCCAGTTGGACCACGAGGCAAAGAGGGTAGCAGGGTCAACTTTCAGAAGGACTTTCTTGATGGTGGAGTAAATAATGGAAATCGAGAGCTAATTAGAGCCAGTTAGATAATCCAGCCCATGATCCTGTGATTCATTATTGAGATTTCGTAGAAGAGCACTAAAAAAGCAGTATAACTGGCTAAGTGGGAACATTTGGGAGGTGGTAAATCAAACACAGGGATGCTGGAGAGAGCCAACATTTATTAGGTTTATCAATAAAATGTCGAGCTGTGGTCATACCCTTAGTAGCCCATACTGTGTACACCTGGGGGGGAATACACGTCGGAAGTTCTGGATGATTTTTCAAGGGGTGGTGTTTAGAGACCAGCAAAGGGAGTTGGAATAATTTACGAACCTCCTTCCATGTCGCCACAGTATCTCTCACTAGGACAGACGCTTTCACCAAGGGAGGCAATTTAGAGTAGGAGGTGTGGAGAAGAGCCGAGAGATCCCATGGGTCAGCTAAAGCCGTTTCCAGGTCATGGACGTCATGGATGGAGGTACCATGAATCCAATCCACTACAAACTGAAACAAGCAGGATGAGATATAACCTCTTAAATTAGGGAAATTCAGTCCCCCATCCTGTTTTCCCAACATAAGTTTAGAAAGGGCTATCCTAGGTTGTTTATCTGCCCAAATGAATTTTGTGAAAGCCGAGTTCAAGGACTTAACATGGGAGTGTTTTAACAATAGTTTTAACTGTTTTAACAGTAAGGTCTTCAGAGGGTAAAGGAGCTGAGCAAAGCTGATCATTTTGATCAGCTGACACCTGCCCATAAAAGTAAGCGGGATATTATCCCACCTCAGTAATTCAGCCCAAATTTACTGGTAGTTCAAGGTGTATAATGTGCAGGAGTTTTACCTATTTTAATCCCTAAATAGGTGGTTGAGGAGAAGGCGACACGAACACCCAGGCTGGGAGCCAGCTGGGCGGGGAAGGTCCTATGGAAAGTAATTAAGATTTAGTAACATTCACTTTATACCCTGAAAATTACCTGAAATGTCCTAGAGGGGCCAGGACACCAGTGAATGAGGATCCTGGGTCATCTAGGAAAAGCAAGACATCAACTGCATACATAGTTAGTTTCACCACTGTCTCTCCCACCCTGATGTCTGAGTAGATGTCCGAGGACAAAAAAGATCTGGCCAGTGGTTTGAGAGCCAGGTCAAAGAGGAGGGGTGAGAGTTGGCACCCCTGTCTTGTCCCCTTAAATAAAGGAAAAGGGGCTGAAAGGATACCTGGTGTGTAGACTCTAGCCATAGGTGTTGTATAACCCCCCGCCAGATAATCACGGAAGGCACCCTGTAAGCCCATCCGGTCCAGCACCATTCCCAGCCAGTCCCAGCGCACATTGTCAAAGGCCTTTTCTGCGTCTAAAGCCAGTAAAGCTAGCCGTTCACCTGGCAGGGGATGGTGCTGCTGCCGGTCCAGAACCATTAGAACAATCCTTAAATTTAGAGCAGCAGATCAGTTCCTGATAAACCCCACTTGATGAACCCCGATTAATTCTGGCATAAACCTAGACAAGTGGTCAGCTAGAATTTTAGACAGAATCTTGATATCCTGATTAATTAATGATATAGGACAGTATGAGCCTGGGTCTCTAGGGTCCTTGCCCGGTTTTGGCAATACTTTGATATAAGCTAGTAAAGCCTCCTTCGGGATGGAGCCAGATGTCATGTATTCCCGAAATACATCCACCAATAGCGGGGACAGCTGGGGCAATAGGGCTTTATAAAATTCACTCGTGTAACCATCAGGTCCGGGGGCTTTACCGTTATGCAGGTATTTAATGATGCTTTGAATCTCCTCCTCTGTCACCAGGGTGTTAAGTTCATCCCTCTGAGCATCCTTCAGGGAGTGGAGGTTCAGACCTCTAAGAAAGGCCTCTCCAGCCGATAGATCAGAGGAAGAACTGGCATAGAGATCAGAATAAAATAATTCTAGAATCTTATTGATGAGGTGAGGGTCAGTGTGCAATAAGCCAGCGGGATCCTTCAATGCTATAATGTGGGCATTTCCCTTTCTCCAAGTGGGCCATAAGATGGCCAGCATTGTTACCATAGCGAAAGAGGGCAACCTCAATCTCTGAATGCCCTCCCTTCTATCTAATCAGAGCTCAAAATTCTATCAGTCTTCCATCATTCCCTGTGTTCCTCCGATGAGGAGTTAAGAAAAAGGGCATATGCATCATGTAGGCGGGCAATAGCTGTGTTGAACTGGGTGAGGGAGGTACGCATCAATGCAGACACATGGGCCATCAAGTGGCCCCTGAGCACTGCCTTACCCGTTTCCCAATACAAGGTTGGGTTTGAGCGATGGGAATCGTTATGCGCCACAAATTCCAACCACCAGGCCCTTAGCAAGTCAACAAAATCATCATTGGTCGCTAAAAAAGCGGGGAATATCCAGAGTATGTCCGTCCCCCTCGGACATGAGGGATAAAATGTTAAGATCAGGGGGAGTGTGATCTGAAAGCGCCAAGTCACCAATGTCCACGGTCCGCACCGTGGACATTGGAATAGTCGATTCTAGACCACAAGCCATGGACATTGGAGAAGTGGGTAAATTCCTAGTCATCCTGGGGAGACAGTTGCCAAATGTCCTGTAAACCCAACTGTTCTAGGAAAGAGGGAAAGACACAATCCTGAGACCGTATAGGAGAAACCACAAAAAGAGGACTATTCCTATCTACTAGCGGATCTAGTACAGTGTTAAAGTCGCCCCTTAACACCTTCCCCACAGTAGTATCTGATTGCACCCTACTAGCAAGATCCCTAAAAAAATACCCATTTCCCCCATTAGGTGCGTAAACATTGTAAAGACTAAAATGTTCCCCATTATGCTCCAATTGGAGATGTGAAAGTCTGCCTTCGGTGTCAGTGGAGTGTGAGATTAGTGTAAAGGCAAAAGCTTTGTGAATCAGTGTGATGACTCCCACCCTCCCCTCCTTAGCAGGAGAGCCGTATACATGCCCAACCCATTGCTGCTGCATCCGAAAGAAATCATGTGCATGTAAATGAGTTTCCTGTATCAGGACTATGTCTGGACTAAATCGATTGAGAAAACGCCAGAACAGTGGCTGCACTAAAAGGAGTTTAAAAACAAGAATTGGCGTACATATATATAATATAAAAACTGGTTACATGAACCATTCCTTATCGTCACATTTTAAAGAATGCCATGATCAAGATCCCACCTGTATGACTTTTGTGGCCATACAATCAGTAAAGAAAGATTGGCGTGGTGGCACATAGCAAAAATGTCCACGATCAAAAGTTGCAATATTTATGAATTTCAGACACCGGCACTAGAGATGAGCGAACTTACAGTAAATTCGATTCGTCACGAACTTCTCGGCTCGGCAGTTGATGACTTATCCTGCATAAATTAGTTCAGCTTTCAGGTGCTCCCGTGGACTGGAAAAGGTGGATACAGTCCTAGGAGACTCTTTCCTAGGACTGTATCCACCTTTTCCAGCCCACGGGAGCACCTGAAAGCTGAACTAATTTATGCAGGATAAGTCATCAACTGCCGAGCCGAGAAGTTTGTGACGAATCGAATTTACTGTAAGTTTGCTCATCTCTAACTGGCACCTTATGGCCTAAATTCAGAATTGGAGATTTTTGGCTTTCTTTCTTAATATTTTTTTTATTATTATTTTTACATTTTTTTATTTAATTTAATTATTATTATTATAAATATTATGTTTTACATAAATGTTTTATACATTTTATATATTTTACTCTATGTATTCCATTGTTATATAGAAGAAATATTTTTTTGATAAAAAATAAAATAAAAAGGGGGATGGAGTATCGTGACGTCACGCCCGCCCCGTCAATGCAAGTCTATTGGAGGGGGAATGGCGGCTCTCACACCCGCTCCCATTGAGGGGGTGGGGCGGGAAATCACTAGGGGCGGAGCCGGGACGTCACAATACTCCATCCCCTGCATCGCCCGTCATCAGCCACAGAGCTATCCTCGCTCTGTGCAGCTGAAAAACGGCGGTGCTGCAGGAGAGGTCACGGGGGGTCCCCAACAGCTGGATCTCCGTGATCTAAAATCTTATCCCCTATCCTTTTGATAGGGGATAAGATGTTTAGCGCCGGAGTACCCCTTTAATACCAGAAGTGTTATAAGAAAGATTTTTTTTTCTTTTGTTTTCCCTATTAACCTTTGTGGGGGATTTGAAGGATGAGCTGTATTTTAGGTGCCACTATTTTGGGATACATACAGTATATGCAATTGAGAAGCTTTCCTTAATATTTCTTGTTTAGGGAAATGCAAGATAAACAACTACTTTACCTTTGTTAGCACTAGAACTTTACTAGTACTTTTGCTGTCACAAAAACACTGTATGGCGGTTGTTAAGTAGGTATAAATAAACATGAATATGTCACAAACATTTACAACATAAAACTACCCCCATAGCCTAGCAGGGGATTAGTGCCCCCATGCCAAGAATTGATTTTTTTCTTTTTTATCCCTTTAAGGATCAGGCCAATACAAAATCAACGGTGAAACAAAAAAACATTATACGTGGAGTGAATCTGAAAACACCCCTTTTATTTTATTTTACTACTTTAACCCCTTAATGATGCAGCAAATTTTCATAAATTTTTTATCTATAGGGCTTGTTGTTTGCAGGCAAAATTAGAAAAAAATGCCATTATGCAGCTTTTAAGGGGTTAAGTTTTTACACAGTGCACTTTTCATGAAAAATTTTGGTCCATACGATTCCACCGATACCCAATTTATATAGGTTTTATTTTATTTTGCTAGTGGAAAAAAATAAAACTTTTTGTAGGAAAATGAGTAGGCTTAAAATTGTCCCCTTCTGACCCTATAACTTTCATATTTTTCCGCATACAGGGCTATAAAAGGAATAATTTTTTGCGCCATGATCTGTAGTTTTTAACGGTATCATTTTTGTGTTTAACGGATCTTTTAATCACTTCTTATGGATTGTTTCTGTATATGAAGTGTCCAAAAATGCCCAATTCTGGACTGTATTTTTATTTTTTTTACGTTTACGCCATTTACCGTGTGGTTTAAATAGCCTTACATTTTAATAATTCAGACATTTACGCATGCGGCGATACCACATATGTTTTTTTTAATTTTTTTATTTACAGTATTTTATTTATAAAATGGGAAAAGGGGGGTGATTCAAACTTTTGTTAGGGGGAGGGGTTATACACAGTTATTAGTTTTTTTAAACATTTTCTTAGTCATGGGGACTGTGTATAACATGGAGTCATGGACTATAACATGGAATCTTTTGATTTCTAACACTGATCAGTTCTGCGTTATTACACAGCATTGATCAGTGTTATCTGCGGTCTTTTGCTCTAGCCTGCCAAAGCAGCACGGAGGAAGGTAGAGACCCTCCAGCTGGCAGTTAAGGTGATCAGGACCTCGCGATTGCCCCACGATGGTCCCGATCACCCATAGCAACCAGCCAGCAACATTCAGTTGCCCGCTTTAGGTCCAGCTATGAAAGCTGATCGGGTTAATAGCTTTGCCGCTGAAGGGTTAATTGCTTTGCTGCTGCAGGCTATTAGCTGTGGCCCTTGGCTGTTAATTCCAGCCGGGGGCCACGATGTATGGAGCGAGATGATCTCACAATCTCCATAGGTGCTCCCCCTTCCCAGGACATACCCATATGCCGTGGGGAGGGAAGAGGTTAAAAAACAAAATACAACTAAATGCACCAAAATTAGTATGCTTGAAATTGTCTTTTTCTGATCCTTAGAACTTTTTTTTATTTTTCTGCATACAGGGATGTATGAGGGCTCATTTTTTGCACTGTAAACTGTAGTTTTTATCGGTAACATTTTTGTTGTGATGGGACTGGGCTGTTTAACTAACCTTATATTTTAATAGTTTGAACATTTACGCATGCGGCAATACCAAATATGATTATGTTAGTTTTTTATCACAATATTTTATTTAAAATTGGGAAAAGAGGGGTGACTCAAACTTTTATTATGTAAGAGGTTAATTCACTTTTATGAACTCTTTTTTTTTTTTTTTTTTTACTTTTAACTTTTTTTTGTCCCCATAGGGGGCTATAACATACAATCTTGCAATTGCATACACTGCTCAATGCTCAGTTTTAGCTCTGCATTGATCAGTGTTAGGGGTGCTTTGCTGCTCTAGCCTGCAGAGCCTGTCCGGAGCTTCAGAGCACCGATCAGACAACGAGGAGGCAGATAAGACCACTATCCACTCAGCTGATCTCTAAAGGGTTAATGCCTGGCATCGGCCCAATCAGCAATGTCCCACATTAACTGTGGGTTCTGTCTGCTGATAACAACCGGGACCCACCGGGTATGAAGCGTGCTCAGCTCGTGAGCACACCTCAAACCACGGTAATGGGACCAGGGCGTACAGGTACGCCCTTGGTTCTTGAAGGGGTACTCCAGTGGATTTTTTTTCTTCTAATTAACTGGTGCCTGAAAGTTTAACAGATTTGTAAATGCTCCAGAGGAAGTTCTTTTCTTTTTAAATTTCTTTTCTGTCTGACCACAGTGCTCTCTGCTGACATCTCTTTTCTTGCCAGGAACTGTCCAGAGAAGGAGAAAATCCCCATAGCAAACTATTCCTGCTCTGGACAGTTCCTGACATGGACAGAGGTGTCAGCAGAGAGCACTGTGGTCAGACAGAAAATAACTAAACAACTTCCTCTAGAGTATACAGCAGCTGATAAGTACTGGAAGGATTAAGATTTTTAAATATACGTAATTTACAAATCTCTTTAACTTTCTGGCACCAGTTTATTTTTAAAAAAAAATTCCACTGGAGAACCCCTTTAACCCCTTGGGGACGCAGGGTTTTCCAGTTTTTGCACTTTCGTTTTTTCCTTCTTACCTTTTAAAAATCATAACCCTTTCAATTTTGCAGCTAAAAATCCATATGATGGCTTATTGTTTGCGCCACCAATTCTACTTTGTAATGACATCAGTCATTTTACTCAAAAATCTACAGTGAAACGGAAAAGGAAAATCATTGTGCGACAAAATTGAAGAAAAAATTCAATTTTGTAAATTTTGGGGGCTTCCATTTTTACGCAGTACATTTTTGGTAAAAATGACACCTTATCATTATTCTGTAGGCCCATACGATTAAAATGATACCCTACTTATATAGGTTTGATTTTGTCGCACTTCTGAAAAAAATCATAACTACATGCAGGAAAATTTATACGTTTAAAATTGTCATCTTCTGACCCCTATAACTTTTTTATTTTTCCGCATATGGGGCAGTATGAGGACTCATTTTTTGCTTTGTGATCTGAAGTTTTTAGCGGTACCATTTACATATTGATCGGACTTCTTGATCACTTTTTATTCATTTTTTTATGATATAAAAAGTGACCAAAAATATGGTATTTTGGACTTTGGAATTTCTTTGCGCGTACGCTATTGACCGTGCGGTTTAATTAACAATATATTTTTATAATTCGGACATTTCCGCACACGGCATTGCCACATATGTTTATTTTTATTTTTATATACACAGTTTTTTTTTTATTGGGAAAAGGGGGTGATTCAAACTTTTATTAGGGAAGGGGTTAAATGACCTTTATTCACTTTTTTTTCCACTTTTTTTTGAAGTGTTATAGCTCCCATAGGGGACTATAACACTGCACACACTGATCTTTTACATTGATAAATGGTTTCTCATAGGAAACCATTGATCAATGATTCTGCCGCTTGACTGCTCATGCCTGGATCTCAGGCACTGAGCAGTCATTAGGCGATCGGACCGCATGGAGGAAGGTAGGGACCCTCCTGCTGTCTTTACAGCTGTTCGGGATGCCGCGATTTCACGAGGACATCCCGGACAGCACCCTGAGCTAACCAGCAGTGCTTTACTTTCACTTTAGACTAATGCTGTCAATGCTGCGCGCTATTAGCCACGGGTCCTGCGTTATAGACAGGGAGCGGGTTGAGGGCGTCCCAGGAGTTAAGTACAAGGACTCAAGGGCATACCGGTATGCTTTTAGTCCTTAATGGGTTATGCAATCTTGAGACTTCATTCTCTAAAAAAATATATAAAAAAAAAAAAAAATAACATTTATGCTGTGACCCACAGTGTCAGAGAGATGTGGCTAGGAGTCTGCTGTACCCCTGGGCCCAAACACCTCTCTGCATTAAGTTACGCCACTTTGATTGACACACAGGGCTTGCCTGCTAACTGCAGCCTTATGCGTTCTGTCTGCGTGTGCACAGTCAATGTGGATCTGTCAGTCTGTTGGCCAGCCACACTGCGTGTGTATCGCAATCCATAGGGGCAGAGAGCTTGCGCCACCAATGAGAATGAAGAACTGGGCATACAGGACTTCTTTTGCTGTTTTAACTTCCTTGTGTGTCTATTAAAGTAGTGTGACGTGGTACAGAGATGCATTACAGCCCAGGAACACAGTGGACCCGTGTGGGGCACAGCATAAATGTTATTTGTTTTTAGACAACTACCATCAAAATTCCATAAAACAGGTATGTTTGGCATGGGGACACTAACCCCTGCTAGGCTAGGAGGACAGTTTTATGTGGTGTGTTACGCCGAGCGCTCCGGGTCCCTGCTCCTCCCCAGAGCGCTCGCGGCGTTTCTCTCTCTGCAACAACCCGGTCAGACCCGCTGACCGGGAGCGCTGCACTGACACTGCCGGCGGGGATGCAATTCGCATAGCGGGACGCGCCCGCTCACGAATCGCATCCCAAGTCACTCACCTGTCCCGGCCCCCGGCTGTCATGTCCTGGCGTGCGCGGCTCCGCTCCTTAGGGCGCGCGCGCGCCAGCTCTCTAAGTTTTAAAGGGCCAGTGCACCAATGATTGGTGCCTGGCCCAATCAGCCTAATTAGCTTCCACCTGCTCCCTGGCTATATTACCTCACTTCCCCTGCACTTGTTGCCTTGTGCCAGTGAAAGCGTTTAGTGTTGTCCTAAGCCTGTGTTCCAGACCTTCTGCTATTCCATTTGACTACGAACCTTGCCGCCTGCCCCGACCTTCTGCTACGTCTGACCTTGCCTCTGCCTAGTCCTTCTGTCCCGCGTCTTCTCAGCAGTCAGCGAGGTTGAGCCATTGCCGGTGGATACGACCTGGTTGCTACCGCCGCAGCAAGACCATCCCGTAGCAATACCAGTAGCATCTTAGAACTGGTCCACCGACACGGTCCACGCCAATCCCTCGCTGACACAGAGGATCCCCATCCAGCTAGCCGAATCGTGACAGGTGAATATATGAGACAGATGTATTTAAAGGAAAACTGTCAGCAGAGTCGCCTGCAATTACCAGTGGAACTGGCTGGTAGTGCAGGTGAGTTATAATGGCGGCCTTGGGCACTGTGATGTCCGTGCTGTTCGTTTAGTGCTTGGCCTGCTCATACATATTCATACAATCCCCTCCGATTCCCTGCTCTGTATTCACTCCTACTGTGCATGTGCTGATGATCCAAGATGGCTGCGGCTATCCTGGATCATCAGCACATGCCATATAACTTTTATTTTACTATGTTTGCACCATAAAAACACTTTTAAAAGAAACAAAAATATATTATTTTTGTGTCCCTGCGACTAAAGACATTATTGTTGTAATAACATTGATGACTTGTATTTTGTGGCTCATTGGTGACATTTTGGAGAACTTTTTTTCATGAAAAAACAGCAATTCTGGCAAAGTTTTATTTTTTTATGGCTTTCACCATGTGGACTAAACATTGTGTTGCTTTTATAGTGTGGATTGTTATGCATGCAGCAATATCTGTTTCTGCTGCATAAGCATTTTTTACCGTGTTGTAGTGTGGTGTCCCGGTACCGCATCCTATCTGGTACCTGTGTATATAGGTCCCCATAGCCAGAGTCCCTAGGACGTCGGGGTCCTTTTTGTCTAGTCTGCCCCTTGTCACCTCTCATCTAGATAGTCATTAAACTAATAATTTATTCAGGATTTATGTAAATATAATAGTACTAATGTATATAATTAGTTAATTACCTGTACGGAGCGTAGCATCACGTGATCAGGTAAAATCTATGGTTTTTTGCTTAAGGACCTTTGGAGGTCCCTGTGACGTATTGCACCCATCATTCTTTGTGACGGTGAGTGACAGATATTTGGACCAATCAGAACAACCCCGCCCCTGCCCATATAAGGGAGCGGCGGTCATTGTTAGCTCTCTTGTTCCTGTGCTGCGTAGCAAGAAGCATCTCTTTCCTCATGGGCTGTTGACAGGGAAGGATCTGTGCTGCTGTCATCAGAGAATTTAGGCCCTAGCCTTGCAGCGACGGCTGATTTCTTCTTAACTGTGAGTGTATCAGTTCCTAAGCACTCTGCAGGATCACCGGACCTTATCTATCCCCTAAATCCGGACGGATGTTCAAAATGAACCCTAAATTCAGAGACTTATAATACAATTCAAGGTCCGCAACAACTGTCAGTCACTGAACTATATAGAGACTGTTTGAATGAGACTGTTATTGTGCATTGGATGTACCGCAAGCCTTTAAGTAAAGTTTATCCAAGTTCAAGTTCAAATACCTTGTGGACCTTCAGTCATTTTATGCATGCACCTATCGTTACTGGGAAGGGTGGCGATAGGCCGGAGAATTACCTCAGCATACTAGCCCTCAGCCTGGCGTCATGAACTATAGGGTTAACCTTAACCCCTCATCTACCGAAACAACACCCCAACTACCATACACCCCAAAGGGCTAGCACAGTAGCAAAAAGCCCAAAATGGACGACCCATGCTGGGCGTAGCAGGAGCTCAGCTGTCTCATAACAGTCCATATTTTGTTAAATAAAGGGCAGAAATACTGTCGTAAACTGTATTGTAAATATGGTCCAATGTCACTTGTGGATAACATACCCAGTGGAGAAGTTTGTGGAAACACAGTGATGGTACACCGGGCTAAAAATAACATAGAAGGAGATTTATCATTCTTTTCAAACGTTTTATATGACAATTTTTTTTTACTTACTTTTGCTTACATGCGACCTATTTATCAAATAGTCGCACAACCTTGATAAATAAATTGCACGTAAGCAAAACCCGGGAAACCCGCTTACAAAAGCATTTTTTAAAAGAGAAGTTTTCCCTTATGTTCTATATCTACCCTTTATTACCAGCGACGGGGAGGGGGGCGTACCACACCGGATGACACCTTAACTGGCCGGCCTGGCACTAAATAGCTGCACTCCAACTATCCCGCAACAACCCATCCACCCTCCTCAGAAATGTAAAAATATTAAAAACATACTATGCCGCACCATGAATATCTGTACTCTGGAGGCTTTTTTGTTTAATTTTGAGCCCTCATTTTGTGACATTGATGCGCGGAGTCTTGCGTCACTGCACTGAGGAGTTTACGTCAGGAAGGAAGACAGTGCAGCACAAACAGGCATATAAGTAGTGTTGAGCGGCATAGGCCATATTCTAATTCGCGATATTTCGCGAATATATGGACGAATATTCGTCATATATTCGCAAAATTTGCATATTCGTAATATTCACGTTATATTTTCGCATATGCGAACATTTGCATATGCAAAAATTAGCATAAATTAAAATTTGCATGTGCGGAAATTTGCATAACGAAAATTCGCATATGCGGAAAGTAGCATATGCAAATTTTCGCATATGCGAAAATTCGTACGCCAGTCTCACACAGTAGTATTAGAGCCTTCTTTACACCACACAAGCTGGAAGCAGAGAGGGATGATCACTGTGATGTGTACTGTGAAAAAAAACCAAAAACTAATATTCGTAATTACGAATATATAGTGCGATATTCGCATTGCAAATATTTGCGAGCAACACTACACATAAGCAATAGTGAAGCCACAAAAAAACAAAAAAATGGCTCGGTACATTACCCACCCCAAAATGTGCACAAAGCTGTATTACTATGGATGTTTCTTTTTTTTTTTTTAAAGGAAAGATTTTAGTGCCACATATGGGTTATTTAAGTCGTCTGTAAAAATTCTTACACAACTATTTTGTGCCTTATTCTATTTTAACACAACACTAATTTAAAAATTTAGTGGGCAAGCCAGCATGTACTGCAAGATGTGCAGTGTGTATTTTCAATCTTCAAATTAATAGAGTTTGGATTTATACCAAGGGTCTAAGAGTGTGGCACCAAAACCTTATAACTCTACAGGCTAGATATGTGTAACTTCAACACGTTTATTTGAGTGGCAGAGGAGACAGCATAATGATTACTGTAGGTGTTAGCGGAACAGTATTAAATGCACCAGAACTGTATAACACTACAGGCTAGATACATGTAACCTAAGCACACTTTTGGGGTGGCAGAGAAGACAGCACAATGAGTTGTGAAGGTGTTTGCAGAACATTATTAAATGCACCAAAGCCGTATAACACTACAGGCTAGATATATGTAAATTAAACACACTTTTTTGGGTGGCAAAGAAGACAGCACAATGAGTACTGAAGGTGTTGGCAGAACAATATTAAATGCACCGGAACCATATAACACTACAGGCTAGATACATGTAACTTCAACACGCTTTTTGGGTAGCAGAGGAGACAGAATAATGAGTACTGAAGTGGTTTGCAGAACAATATTAAATTCACAGTAACAGTATAACACTACAGGCTAGATATGTGTAACTCCCTGGCTGTGTCCTATTGGCCTTTGTGCTTGATAGACACAGCAAGCAGCAAATCACATGATAGACCTGGGTTATCATGTGATCTGCTGCTTTCCCTACGTCATTTCACTGCCCCTCTACCCGCGCTGTTTCTTCCGTCCGCCTAAAAATTCATGCTTTCAGTTTTTTTGCACTATTTACCAGCTTGTGCAATCCGAACAGGTAAAAGCTTGAGTGTTAACGGAGCTGGAAAAATCCTAAAGTTCAGGTCGAATCAAGTTTCGTCGGATTTGGCGCGCTCATCTCTAATCAGGAGCTTTTCCCAGGGTACCTGGCAAATGACAGCTGTTAACCCCTTGAAGATATTTGTTATATGTTTTTAGTGCTGCAACACAGTAGTGAGTGCAATTTGCCATGTATGTGTGTCATGGGGGCCTATGCTTTCCACTCAGATGTCAGCTGAATATCACAGGCCACAGCATCTAATAGTGGGGGCTTCTTCTCTTACCATATCAACATCCTTGTGAGGGGAGGGTCTGAGAAAGTGTAAAGCACAGACAGCTATGGTAACTGCATATGAAGGAGCTACCACCAGGGCACTTGCAGTACCAGTGCTTTGGGCATAAAAACTAGGATTTCTTAGTTTTGCATGATCATTACTAGAGATGGGCAAATCGAAGCTGACAAAGTCGAATTCGTTCCGAAATTCATGAAAAATTAGATTCTGAACTAATTCGAATTTCCTCGCGCTTCGTGGTAACGAATTGCTTCATTCACTACATTTTGTGTGGGCCGGGGGGCTAAAATGGCGGCTATACGTGTGAGGACATGGAGCAAGGAAGTCTGGGAAGGCGGGTAGGCGGGATCAGCCTGAATCTCATGGAGGCATGCAGCCTATCAGCAGCCAGCCAGCCCTGTGATGTCACAGCCCTATATATTAGGAAGCCATCGCTGAAAAAGGGCATTTCCCATTTTGCTGAGAGAAGAGACTGTGTTTGTGCGCACTAATCACCGTTACTGACAATACAGATCTTTACAGCGGTGAGTCCATTCACCTCAAGCCCGAATCACTGCAGGCAGGCAGGGAGAGTGTCGTTTCATAGTCTGCCAATTGAGATCATCACAGGAAGCACTCCCCATTCAAAGACTGCAAGCAACCATAGTGCAGGCAGGGACAGTTCAGAGAGAGGGAGTATGCTATTTTCTGTTGCAACCATACAGGGGTGTATTACTGTAAAAATAGTGAAAAATATATGCACTCTGCAGTTTTAGTTTTTTTTTTCTGGTTAAAGCTAATAGGGGGCTAATAGAAAGTGTAAAAGCTTTATGTAGCCCGGAAATAGCCGTTTTTAATAGCGATTCACTGTGAATATAATCGGCCGAATGAAATTTTTGAAAAATGTGCCCATCTCTAATCATTACCCTAAGGATGTTTACACTGCTCTCCCTTTTATCTATATACCATTGTCAGCAGTTTTGAGGGCTCAGAAATGCTGTCAGAACAGGTATGGTGAATAACATAACAATTTTGTAACAAAAGAATTGTCTATCCCAGTTTGGCTGTTTTTATGTTCATTCACTCTTTCAAAAATAGCATGATCAAAAAAGTAATACGTACAAACAACCCATCCCACGAAAAACAAGCACTTACACAGCTCCATTGGTAGATATCTAAAAAGCTATGCTTTTGAGACTATGGAAATATCAAAATAAATAGTTTCTTTGTTTTCTTTTTTTAAGTGTTAAAAGTTTTAATTGTGTGAGATAACTATATATATGTTTTAAGAATATACTTTGCATATTATTTATACTGCGCAGTGAATGCTATCAAGGCAAAACCCCAAAAGTACAGAATTGGGCAGGGGCGGACACAGAAGACAGCAGAGGGCCCCTGTGCAAAGAATATGCCTTCCCCCCCCCCCCCCCCCCCAGGTAATATGTTTGCTAGGTAAGCGGGTAGTACATTTGCAAGTAGTACATTTGCTAGTTAGGTAGGTAGAACATTTTTTAAGTAGGTAGGCAAGTAGTTAATTTGCAAGATATTTAGGCAGTTAGTAAGTTCAGTTGGTAGGAAGGCAGGTAAAAGGTTTGGTGCTAGGTAGGTAGGCAGGTATAAGTTTGGTTGGTAGGTGGGTAGCCACGCAACATTTGGTAGGTAGGCCCTTAGTCCAGTGTTTTCCAAACAGGCTTTGGCTGTTTGGGCATGCTGGGAGTTGTAGTTTTGCAACAGCTGGAGGCACCCTGGTTGGGAAACAATGGACTAAGGACCTACCTACCAAACCTGAGTGCCTCTGGCTGTTGCAGAACTAAAACTCCCAGCATGCCTGGACAACTAAAGTCCGGGGAATGGTAGGAGTTGTAGTTTTGCTACAGCCGGAGGAGCCCAGGTTGGAAAATACTGACTAAGGAGGTGTTTTCAAAACAGTGTCTCTCCAGGTGGTCCAAAACTACAACTCCCAGCATTCCCGGACAGTCTAGTAAATAGTGAGTACAGCTCTGGAGTATAATACAGGATATAAATCAGTACATAAGTAATGTAAAGTGACCCTACATTCACCGCAATAGTGACATCTTGTACAACGGGTGGCACCCATTGTGCAAAATCTAACTATTGCAATAAATGAAGGCTCACTTTACATTACTTATGGTGGAAGCAGCAGGTCACTCACCTCGTCTCCTAAGGAAACTTTTAGATTTGACTGTTGTGAGGCTCCTCAGGTTCTGTTATATGAATGGAGGCTCTGAAGTATAATACAGGATATAAATTAGGATCAGTACAGGATAAGTAATGTAATGTATGTACACAGTGACCTCACCAGCAGAATAGTGAGTACAGCTCTGGAGTATAATACAGGATATAAATTAGGATCAGTACAGGATAAGTAATGTAATGTATGTACACAGTGACCTCACCAGCAGAATAGTGAGTACAGCTCTGGAGTATAATACAGGATATAACTCAGGATCAGAACAGGATAAGTAATGTAATGTATGTACACAGTGACCTCACCAGCAGAATAGTGAGTACAGCTCTGGAGTATAATACAGGATATAACTCAGGATCAGTACAGGATAAGTAATGTAATGTATGTACACAGTGACCTCACCAGCAGAATAGTGAGTACAACTCTGGAGTATAATACAGGAAATAACTCAGGATCAGTACAGGATAAGTAATGTAAATGTGTGTACACAGTGACCTCACCAGTAGAATAGTGAGTACAGCTCTGGAGTATAATACAGGATATAACTCAGGATCAGTACAGGTAAGTAATGTAATGTATGTACACAGTGACCTCACCAGCAGAATAGTGAGTACAGCTCTGGAGTATAATACAGGATATAACTCAGGATCAGTACAGGATAAGTAATGTAATGTATGTACACAGTGACCTCACCAGCAGAATAGTGAGTACAGCTCTGGAGTATAATATAGGAAATAACTCAGGATCAGTACAGGATAAGTAATGTAATGTGTGTACACAGTGACCTCACCAGTAGAATAGTGAGTACAGCTCTGTAATATAATACAGGATATAACTCAGGATCAGTACAGGATAAGTAATGTAATGTATGTATACAGTGACCTCACCAGCAGAATAGTGAGTACAGCTCTGGAATATAATACAGGATATAACTATTATAATTACTTGGTTCACACTGAAAAATCTCCAGACAGAAATGCATTTCTGAGCGGATCTGCAAAAAGATCTGCACGGTCCTAGCGCCGCCCAAAGGGATCGCTTCTGGAGATTCATCAATGTGAACCAAGCCTTATACATGTGAGAAGGGGATTATACATGTGAGCAGGGGATTATTATAATCCTCCCCTCACATATATTTATCATATCTCCCTCACATGTATAATCTGATAATCCCCTCTCATGATAATCCCCTCACATATATAATATCATAATCAGATTATATGTGAGGGGATTATACATGTGAGGAGGGGATTATTATAATCCTCCCCTCACATACATATATATATATATATATATATTATTATCTCTCCCTTACATGTACAGTCTGATAATCCCCTCCTCACATTTATAGTCCCCTCACAAGTATAATCTTCTAATAAGATTATGTGAGGGGGTTATCAGACTATACATGTGAGGGAGAGATGATACATACATGTGAGGGGAGGATTATAATAATCATTATTATCCTCTACTCACATGCATAATTTCTCCCCCCCCCACACACAATCGCAACCCTGCAACACCCCCCACCCCCCCTGCCAAACAACCCTCTATCCCTCAACTCACATGTAATCCAGATGATATACCTGTCCATCTGGCGGTGAGTGACGCTGCAGCCTGGAGGCCGTGTGGGGGCTGTAAATCACTCATCGAGAGGAGCGGAGGACTCCTCTCTGCCCCGCTTCTTTCATCTCTATGATGCCCGCGGCCTGCCGTGACGTCACACATCACGTCAGCGGGCGTGACTATTTCCCAGGCAGCCAGAGCGGTCCTGGGATAGTGGCTGCCTGTGGAAGAATGACGGCGGAGGCGGCGGCAATGAGTTAAAAAAAAGGTAGCGGGCGGCGGCGGCAATAAATTAGAAAGAGGCCCCCTCCCTCCCGAAAAAGGTAGCGGGCGGCGGCGGTGGTGGTGGGCCCCCTCCCTCCCAGTCTAAAATTTTGATGCCTGGGCCGTCTGTTTCCCAGCCCGCCTGTCATAACCAGGGCCCCGCGTGGGGAAAAAGGGGCTAGCTGCTTTTGGGCCCCCAGGAATGAGAGGGCCGCACATTAAAGACGGGACTGGCCCCAGCGGTCAGTGAGTGACTGTCACTCACTGACTTGCTAACAGTTTGAGTTCCGGCTGGGCCCTCCTAGGCTCCTGGGCCCCTGTACAGCTGAACAGGCTGCACATATGGTATGTCCGCCCCTGGAATTGGGGTTGTTTCCAGTCCCTCACAAAATACATTTTTTAAAAAGATTTTTCAATACTTCATCATACTGTATGCCTTTCATAAAAATGCCATTAAAGACTATAAATGTTATTTTTTTTAAAACAAGCCTTTTAATTTTGCAAAGTGGCAGGATCATTACCAATGAGGTTTTTCTAAGGCACGATTATTGCTGCTTGAAAAAAAACAAGACTTTAGATGACTAAATCGAAAAGCGGTCATTCTCACAGTGCTGCCATGTGGACAGAGCATGTACTATGCTCCATGGTATCCCTGTGTAGGTATTACGTATACTGCTTTAGGCTATGTTCACAAACTGTAAATCAATAATAATAAACACTGGCACATAAGATTCTCTTTATCTTATGTTCACAAACTGCTTTTCGAGCCTTATATAAACCTTATTATCATCTGTTTTTGTGTTAGCTTACGTTTTTTTTTTTAGTCGTTTTTTGTATTAGGTACATTTTTTAGGTCCTGGATTCATGGACTGAATGCAGTCTAATAGTAAATGCGTTCAGCGCATTTGCAAGTGTTTACAGTTTTTTGTGGGACTCAAAAGCCAAGCTCTCGGTATGCAGGGGAACACACTGGCATACAGTTTGGCTGGTTTTCTGATGGTTACTAAACACGTAGGGTAATTTTCAAATGTGAACTTAGCCTTTCTACAGGGGACCGTTAGGACAATTAAAAAATATAGGATTGAGCCTGTGCACAGTTTTGTATACAGTACTCATGGGGTTAACTAGATACTGCTGCCTTTTAAGCCTCTCGGCACAGTGCGTCCTTATCTGTCATGCAGTACAAGGTGTGGACAGAATGTTAATTCCCATGTTATCTGTATGTGGGGACACTAGCTTCAGTCGTGTACATGTTCTGGTATCTACATATTTAGCTCATGGATTATGATGTTTTTAGGCTACTGTACACTACTTTTGGTGTGTGATTTTTATTTTTTTACATGTAATTATTTCCTTAATTTTTTTTTATCTGAAGAAGAAAAGTTCACAATAGATTAAAAAATGTCATCTTCTGCGCTGTGTAAACAAGGCCTTACATATGCTAATGTTTTTTTTTTTTATGGTTTAGAACACATGCTGTGGTACCTGTAGCAGAGAATACATGTCTCAAATCTAACTCCCATACAAGTAAGGAGCACTCCACAGGGTAGTACACAATTCGTGATTTATTCATCCAGCTAATAACAGCAATGTACTGCTTTAAGCAATGGGAAAAAAATACTGCATTGGCAGTGGGGATGGGGCTGTCTAATCTTTTGTTCTTGGGCAGATAAGCAGTTATGTCAAGTGGTGCTGCAGCTCCATGTATTTCTCCCATATGCTAACAATCTTTGTCAATGGAGGGCTGCACAAGTTGGTACACTAGCTGGAACCCATGTGGCACATCCCAGTGTACTGTGGGAACCAGACACAGGTAAATGAGGGGAAGGTGCAACACAATTTAAGGGTGGGTTCACACTACGTTTTGTCCCATACGGGAGCGCATACGGCAGGAGGGAGCTAAAAGCTCGCGCTCCCGTATGTAACCGTATGCGCTCCCGTATGCCATTCTCTTCAATGAGCCGACCGGAGTGAAACGTTCGGTCCGGTCGGCTCATTTTTGCGCCGTATGCGCTTTTACAACCGGACCTAAAACCGTGGTTGACCACGGTTTTAGGTCCGGTTGTAAAAGCGCATACGGCGCAAAAATGAGCCGACCGGACCGAACGTTTCACTCCGGTCGGCTCATTGAAGTGAATGGCATACGGGAGCGCATACGGTCACATACGGGAGCGCGAGGTTTTAGCTCCCTCCTGCCGTA
This sequence comes from Hyla sarda, assembly GCF_029499605.1. Lineage (NCBI taxonomy): Eukaryota > Metazoa > Chordata > Amphibia > Anura > Hylidae > Hyla > Hyla sarda. The sequence goes on along the minus strand of NC_079194.1, from coordinate 119,468,050 downwards.
TGCGCTCCCGTATGGGACAAAACGTAGTGTGAACCCAGCCTTACTTGGAAAACTTCCAATGTTAAATAACAGTAAGGCCGGGTTCACACAGCGGAAAATGTGCGGAATATGTGGACGTTCGACACATTTTCCCAATCTGGTGGGTGCCAGGAATGCTCGGAAATGTACTGTCTCAAAGATGTCAATACCTTTTTGAGCAAAATCTGCACAGACATCTCTATTCTTTTTGCATATGCTGGAGAAACATCTGGCACGGAAATTCCGTCGTGTGTACAGTGCTGCAGAATGCAATTGAATTCCCAGGCTGATACACCATTCAACCGCTGTCTTCTAGTGCGTGAAGAGTAGAGATGCTTGTTACAATGTATCAGTGACTAAATAAACTTGACTTTGAATTGTGTTTCTTGTTTAGGAGTTCTGGACTCAGCAGTGGGTTTTATCTATTGGTCCTCATGTAGAGAATAGCTTGACTTCCTTGAGAATGAGTCTATGACTAGTGGGAACTCTCTAGAGCAACTCCAGTATCATACTCACTGAATAAGGGACTTCTCAGGGATGTATCTGAGTTAACTTGACGACTGTAGCACAGGATCCCATACCATCAGAGTTTGTCTTGCTGAGACACCTTTCAGCTGGCGCACAATGATGAGTGTCCCCTGACTTTTTCTCTGTTGTCAGGCCCTTTTGATTAACTTCTCCTGAAAGCTCCCTTTTGAGTGTAGTGAACACCCTTTCAGCATGGATTAGGCTAGGTGACAGACCTGGTTTCTTTCTCTTGGGCATTTTTGGAAAAAAACAAACCAGTGTAAACCCACCCTAAATGAAGTAGTGCACATTTTTCTGTGAGGTGTAAATCCAGCCTAGTTGTTAATAAGTCACTCAAACCCACAGCTCATTCTGAGCAGGACACCTTTTAAACCAGAAATACAAAATAACAGATCCATCAACAGCAGCTTACCAGCAGTTTCTATCTACGTAGAAACATATTCTGCACTGCACAAGGTAAAATATAACTGAAAATAGCCAGTCATGTACTGACAATATATTCAAAAGATGTTAAGAGTTTAATATTTGTTACCGTATATACTCGAGTATAAGACGAGTTTTTCAGCATGATTTTTCGTGCTGAAAACGCCCCCCCCCCCTCGGCTTATACTCAAGTGAACTCTCTGCCTGTCAATCCCTTTCAGTGGTCAGCCATCGGCTGTCCGGGCATGCTGGGAGTTGTAGTTTTGAAGCATCTGGAGCTCCGCAGTTTGAGGGCCACTGCGGCCTTCGTCATCATCTAGACCACCCATTAGTTTTCTACTCACATCCCCTCGGTGGGAAGGAAGGGGGAGCTGGTCCGGGCCATCTATGCTGCAAGGACCGTCCGGTGGGGAGGGTTAGTCGTTCCGGGCTGTCCATCTTGACCAGGAGGCCCTGACGACGCACATGGACATCCCTGCGCATGAATGTCCCTGTGCGTCGTCGTCAAGGCAACGTCACTAGTCCGGGGCCAGCCCAGAGCGGAGAAGAGGGCCTCTTGGTGAAGATGGACAGCCTGGAATGACTAACCCTCCCCACCGGACGGTCCCTGCAGCTTAGATGGCCCGGACCAGCTCACCCTTCCTTCCCACCAAGGGGAGGTGAGTAGAAAACTAAAGGGGGGTTCTGGATGATGACGAAGGCCCGGCAGTGGTCTTCAACCTGCGGACCTCCAGATGTTTCAAAACTACAACTCCCAGCATGCCCGGACAGCCGATGGCTGTCCGGGCATGCTGGGAGTTGTAGTTTTGCAACATCTGGAGGTCCTCAGGTTGAAGACCACTGATTGAAGGGATTGACAGGTGGTGATGATGAAGGGGGGGGGGGATGATGACAGAGTGATGTTGACGGGGGTCTGGATGATGACAGGGTGATAATGACCGAGGTCTGGATGATGACAGGGTGTTAATGACGGGGGTCTGGATGATGACAGAGGGGTATGATGTATTTCCCACCCTAGGCTTATAGTCGAGTCAATTACTTTTCCTGGGTTTTTGGGGTGAAATTAGGGGCCTCGGCTTATATTCGGGTCGGCTTATACTCGAGTATATACGGTAACTATATAGCCAATATTAATCAAACATGAAGCTTTTTCTTTAACTATTAGAAGTGGATCTGTTTGCACTGGATCTACTCAGACACATTTGCATCTGTCTCACTGACACTGAACAGACTATACAGAATTTATCTCTCCCTTTTTATATTTTACATAAAGATAAACACAAAGATCCATTCATGCAGACAGAGTTTAACAGTTCACATAATGAAAAGTTTACTGACTATGTACTTGAAAAAGACATTCAGGAACAAACAGCCATTATTACTATAAACTAGCCCCAAGTGTGCATTGTACACTTACTCTCTGTGTAAAGTCATCCAGCATTTATATACATAAAAGCTGTTTATTTCAGGCCTATTTACATAGTACTAAGTGTCCTTTAATGTCTGGCCTTGTAATTTTCGAATAAATATTGTTTGGAGAAAAAATGAAAGAGACATACTAATGCATTTTTTATACATTTGATGTTCAGTGCTAGACTGAACAAAGAAAAAGCTTTATTCTACTGTATTATAATTTATCATTTCTGTTCTCTGTTTTTCCAATCGATGTAATTGTGTAAAAAAAAAAAAAAAAAAATGGAGCTTAAAAACTGAGTTAAAAAAAACAAAACATAATCACTATTTTAGGAATATTGACCAATAGTTGCATTTTTTTAAAGATATTTCACAAGTACATTTTGTAACCTTTTTCCAGTGTGATTATGGTGCTTCACCTTCAGTGGTATGTAAATATAGCCTTTAAAGGGCTACTCCACCCCTAGACATCTTATCCCCTATCCGAAGGATAGGGGATAAGATGTCAGACCGCGGGTGTCCCGTTGCTGGGGACCCCCGGGATCTCGGCTGCAGCACCCACCTCAACGGCTTACGGCAACGCTGGAGGCTTTGGGTCCCTCCTATAGACTTGCATTGAGGGGCGGGCGTGATGTCACACGGGGTGAAGTCGTGATGTCACGCTCTTCCACTCGCGTGGTCGGGATCCGAAGCCTCCAGCGTTGCCGGAAGCCGTTGAGGTGGGTGCTGCAGCCGAGATCCCGGGGGTCCCCAGCAGTGGGCCCCCCGCGATCTGACATCTTTATCCCCTATCCTTCGGATAAAAGAAAACCGGAATTTTGCAATTTTTGGAAGGTTTCATTTTCACAAAATTTTGGAATGTAATGTGACAAAAAAGCAGCAAATTTAGATTCTTTTTCTATGTTTACACCGTTCACCATATGGGATAATTAACATTATATTTTAATAGTTCAGACATCTATGCAATTGGTGATACCAAATATGTTTATACATTATTTTAATGCTTTTGTGGGGGGTAAAATGGGAAAAACTGACGTTTTACCTTTTTATTGGGGGAGGGGATTTTTCTAATTTTTTTACTTTTATTATTATTATTATTATTATTATTATTATTTTTATTAATTTGCTCCGGTCTGCTCGATCTCAGACCAGAACAGAAGACCTCAGGAGACGGCCGGAGATAGGTGAGGGGACCTCTGGCCGCCATTACAGATGATCGAGCGGTCCGATCATCCATATTAAGTGCCGCACTGCCGCAGATGCCGTGATCTGCATTGATCACGGCATCTGAGGGGTTAATGGCGGACATCAATATGATGTCCACCATTACTGCTGATAGCAACCGGGACCTGCCACTCATGACTGCCACCTGCCGGTCATGTTTCTCATGACGTATATGTACGTTATGGTGCGTTAAGTACCACGGCACCATGACGTACATAAGCATCCGACGTCATGAAGCGGTTAAAGAGTACATGTCATATCTCACAACAAAACCCAAAATGTTATATGTTACTCAGTACCTAATCCTGATTGTCTATATATAATTTTATGCGTCTAGCACCTGTAGTTCTCTCACAAATACTTTCTTTTTGTTGCACACTTGGTTTGTCATTCTATGCTCTGAAGGGGACGTGTCCTCACTATGCATGGCCCATCTTCCTCCCTGAATCTGCTGTGCTGTGCTGGATCTTTTAATCCAATCACTGCAGGCATCTCTGTAACCCACTTCTCTATGCTGCAGTCTTATGACAGAAGTGAGCACACAGGAGTACTAGTCCCGCCCTCACTTACTGGACATTGTCCATGCCTGTGCTTCATCTAGGACTAAGACGCTGCAGCTGGAAAGAATTATGTTCTGGATGGTATGGGGACCCATAGTTGTCTTTATTTATTTATTTTTTTTTTTTACAAGCCATGATTCCTAATCAAAGGACATAAAGTTTTCTTATGAAATATATTAAGAAGGTTAACGTTTTGCCAAGATGTTCAACACATAAATTTTTTGAATCTGACAGTGCCCATTTAAGTTTAACCCCTTAAGGACTGAGCCCTTTTTCACCTTAAGGACTCGGCCATTTTTTGCAAATCTGACCACTGTCACTTTAAACATTAATAACTCTGGAATGCTTTTAGTTATCATTCTGATTCCGAGATTGTTTTTTCGTGACATATTCTACTTTAACGTAGTGGTAAAATTTTTTGGTAACTTGCATCCTTTCGTGAAAAATCCCAAAATTTGATGAAAAATTTGAAAATTTAGCATTTTTCTAACTTTGAAGCTCTCTGCTTGTAAGGAAAATGGATATTCCAAATAATTTTTTTTTTATTCACATATACAATATGTCTACTTTATATTTGCATCATAAAATTGATGAGTTTTTACTTTTGGAAGACACCAGAGGGCTTCAAAGTTCCGCAGCAATTTTCCAATTTTTCACAAAATTTTGAAACTCGCTTTTTTTCAGGGACCAGTTCAGGTTTGAAGTGGATTTGAAGGGTCTTCATATTAGAAATACCCCATAAATGACCCCATTATAAAAACTGCACCCCCAAAAGTATTCAAAATGACATTCAGTAAGCGTTTTAACCCTTTACGGGTTTCACAGGAATAGCAGCAAAGTGAAGGAGAAAATTCACAATCTTCATTTTTTACACTCGCATGTTCTTGTAGACCCAATTTTTGAATTTTTGCAAGGGCTAAAAAGGAGAAAATTTTTACTTGTATTTGAAACCCAATTTCTCTCAAGTAAGCACATACCTCATATGTCTATGTAAAGTGTTCGGCGGGCGCAGTAGAGGGCTCAGAAGGGAAGGAGCGTCAAATGGTTTTTGGGGGGCATGTCACCTTTAGGAAGCCCCTATGGTGCCAGAACAGCAAAAAAAAACACATGGCATACCATTTTGGAAACTAGACCCCTCGGGGAACGTAACAAGGGGTAATGTAAACCTTAATACCCCACAGGTGATTCACGACTTTTGCATATGTAAAAAAAAAAAATTTTTTTTTACCTAAAATGCTTGGTTTCCCTAAAGTTTTACATTTTCAAAAAGGGTAATAGCAGAAAATACCCCCCAAAATTTGAAGCCCAATTTCTCCCGATTCAGAAAACACCCCATATGGGGGTGAAAAGTGCTCTGCTGGCGCACTACAGGTCTCAGAAGAGAAGGAGTCACATTTGGCTTTTTTGAAGGAAATTTTGCTCTGGGGGCATGCCACATTTAGGAAGCCCCTATGGTGCCAGGACAGCAAAAAAAAAACACATGGCACACCATTTTGGAAACTAGACCCCTCGGGAAACGTAACAAGGGGCAAAGTGAACCTTAATACCCTACAGGTGTTTCACGACTTTTGCATATGTAAAAAAAAATAAAAAAATTTACCTAAAATGCTTGGTTTCCCAAAAAATGTACTTTTATACAAAGGGTTAAAGCAGAAAATACCCCCCAAAATTTGAAGCCCAATTTCTCCCGATTCAGAAAACACCCCATATGGGGGTGAAAAGTTCTCTGCTGGTGCACTACAGGTCTCAGAAGAGAAGGAGTCACATTTGGCTTTTTTAAAGCAAATTTTGCTCTGGGGGCATGCCGCATTTAGGAAGCCCCTATGGTGCCAGGACCGCAAAATAACCGCACATGGCATACCATTTTGGAAACTAGAGCCCTCGGGGAATGTAACAAGGGGTTAAGTGAACCTTAATACCCCACAGGCGTTTCACGACTATTGCATATGTAAAAAAAATAAAAAATTTTTTACCTAAAATGCTTCTTTTCCCAAAAACTTTACATTTTTAAAAAGGGTAAAAGCAGAAAATACTCCCCAAAATTTGAATCCCAATTTCTCCCGAGTACGGCGATACCCCATATGTGACCCTTAACTGTTGCCTTGAAATACGACAGGGCTCCAAAGTGAGAGCGCCATGCGCATTTGAGGCCTAAATTAGGGATTGCATAGGGGTGGACATAGGGGTATTCTACGCCAGTGATTCCCAAACAGGGTGCCTCCAGCTGTTGCAAAACTCCCAGCATGCCTGGACAGTCAACGGCTGTCCGACAATACTGGGAGTTGTTGTTTTGCAACAGCTGGAGGCTCCGTTTTGGAAACCGTGGCGTACCAGACGTTTTTCATTTTTATTGGGGAGGGGAGGGGGGCTGTGTAGGGGTATGTGTATATGTAGTGTTTTTTTTACTTTTTATTTTATGTTTTGTTAGTGTAGTGTTAGTGTAGTGTTTTTAGGGTACAGTCGCACGGGCGGGGGTTCTCAGTAGTTTCTTGCTGGCAGTTTGAGCTGTTGCAGAAAATTAGCTGCAGCTCAAACTTGCAGCCCGATACTTACTGTAATCCTCCGCCCATGTGAGTGTACCCTGTACATTCACATTGGGGGGGACATACAGCTGTTGCAAAACTACAACTCCCAGCATGCGCTGACAGACTGTACATGCTGAGAGTTTTAGTTTTGCAACAGCTGTAGGCACACTGGTTATGTATCACAGAGTTTGTGACCTTACTCAGTGTTTCAAAACCAGTGTGCCTCCAGCTGTTGCAAAACTATAACTCCCAGCATGTACGGTGCATGGTGTAAGGTGACTGCTGGGAGTTGTAGTTTGCAACAGCTGGAGGCACACCGGTCGTGAAACACTGAGTTAGGTAAAAAAAAAAAACTCTAAGTTTCACAACCAGTGTGCCTTCAGCTGTTGCAAAACTACAACTCTCAGCAGTCACCGACAGCCAACGGGCATGCTGGGAGTTGTAGTTATGCAACCAGCAGATGCACCACTACAACTCCCAGCATGCACTTTAGCTGTTTGTGCAAGCTGGGAGTTGTAGTTATACAACAGCTGAAGGTACACTTTTCCATAGAAAAAATGTGCCTCCAGCTGTTGCAAAACCATAAGTCCCAGCATGCCTATAATGGAATGCTGGGAGTTGTGGTGGTCTGCCTCCTGCTGTTGCATAACTACAGCTCCCAGCATGCCCTTTTTGCATGCTGGGAGCTGTTGCTAAGCAACAGCAGGAGGCTGTAACTCACCTCCTGCTGCTGCTCCATCGCAGGCTGTCCCTCGCCGCCGCCGTCGCTCCTGGGGCCCCGATCCCTACATGGACGCCGGGGATCGGGGTCCCCAGCCCCGGGGTCGTCTTCCCGCACCCGCTCACGCCCTCCGGAAGAGGGGCGGAGCGGGTGCGGGAGTGACGCCCGCAGCAGGCGCCCTGATTGGTCGGCCGGTAATCCGGCAGATGAATCAGGGCGATCGTGAGGTGGCACCAGTGCCACCTCCCCCCTGCAGGCTCTGGCTGTTCGGGGCCGTCAGAGACGGCCCCGAACAGCCAGTAATTCCGGGTCACCGGGTCACTGGATACCCGATTGACCCGGAATCGCCGCAGATCGCTGGACTGAATTGTCCAGCGATCTGCGGCGATCGCCGACATGGGGGGGCATAATGACCCCCCTGGGCGATATGCCAGGATGCCTGCTGAATGATTTCAGCAGGCATCCGGCTCCGGTCCCCAACCGGCTAGCGGTGGGGACCGGAATTCTCACGGGCGTATGGATACGCCCTTTGTCCTTAAGGACTCAGGATGCAGGGCGTATCCATACGCCCTGCATCCTTAAGAGGTTAAGGGTATATGCACATGGGCAAAAATGTGTGGCTTTTGTTACTGAATCCATGATGATTTCGGTTTTACCTAAAAAAAAAAAAAATGGTGTTTAATGGGATACATGGTTCTGTGTTGAGAAAGTAGTGACATGTCTTTTTCTTCTACTCTGTCCTGCCTTAAGCTTCTATTAAAAACAATGGGATCTTCATGTCGCACCCTGTCATGTGGGCTGCAGTTCAGAGAACCACAGTACAGTAAGGTTTTGCTCATGTACACATACCCTAATGTGTCAGTTTTACATTCATCATTCTGTGTTGATTGATTTCTAAATCTTTATAGCAGTCTGATGCCTGTTTGTTCTAAGTTTCAAGTCCTATAAAAAACACAAAAAAGAGGACCTGTGGTCAACCCCCCATGAAGATGTTATTCTCATTGAATAGCTTAGGATCACACACCTTTTTACAGTTTATTGATATGCACTTCTGTTCCTGAGATATGTGGGTTTATATTTTGTCTGAAAATTCAGGAAATCGTTCAGATAGGCGTAAATTTAATTTTAACCTTTTCAGGGCTGGGCTTTTTTTTGAGGATATGTTTTTTCCTCCTCACTTTCAACATTCACACCCCCTGACTGTATAATCCCACCCATCATCTGATATTCATTCCTATTACTAAAATTAAATTCAAGCCCATGATACTGTAAAAAGGTGTTTGATCAGGGTACCCTAAGCTAGGATCAGGAGAGAAAACTGTCAGCTGAACGGATGCTTGACCAACAGTTATTGAAAGTGCATGGCCACCTTATTAAAATAAGAACAATAGTTTGATATATATTTCACGTCACTCACCAGATGGGTGAGTATGCACTTTCATAACCTATTGGTATACAACCCCACAATCAGGGACCACAAAGAAACCACTCCAATATTAGAATGACACTTGACGACAAGAAAGAAAGCGCTCATTTTGTGTACTGGCTTACATATGACTGGCACAGACAGATGTATATAGTGTACACTACATTAGGGGTTGGTGAATAAAGCAGCTTATTCACTTCCTTGCTAGTTCATCAATAGATGAATTCCATTTCATGCCCTGGGGCAAATCACAACATCTAAATGAAAGTAGAAACTGTATATTGATCATACATATATAAGTAAATAAATAAAAAAAAACAGTTTTTTGTGGATGTTGAAATCTACCAATTAAAAATCAACATCATGCCATTTGAACTGGCTTTGCACTGCAATATCCAGCACATTATCCAGCCAATGCCCCCAGTGATACACCAAGGATCACTTTCCAATATGTTCATTTGAAAACATGCTTCTGTCACTGCCAATAGAAAGCCACTCTGTGCGGAATGGATCAGTGAACAGCTATTAGGGCCCATTTACTCTATGGAAGTTCCAAGTGGAAAAGCTTGAATGACCAAGATGCGCATTGGTGAAGGTCTCAGCCACTACAAGTGCCCAGGTTACTAGCTCTTCTTCCTAGGTGCCCAGAGGGCATTGTATTGAGAGTGTTCTTGGCCACTCCCCTCTTTCTATGATTGATATCTTTAGTATTTGTAATGTCCCAGTACAGGTACATGGTCCTATACTACCTGTAGGCCCTGTCAGGTTGAGTCCCTCAGTGACCTGGGGGCTCCCCTGCAGAGTCTCCCTTTGTTTTCTCCCTGTTGTTTTATATGGTGTGTGTATCACTTTAATGCATAGACAGGATCCCTATGTCTAGATAGTATACAGGACCGGTGGGAGGTCTCAAGGACCTGTGAGTAAGCCTGTCAAATGTTAAGTTATGTAGTAGTCACCTGGTTTGTTGTCACATGTACTCCCAGAGAGCACCAGTTTAACCTATGACCCACAGCTTGACCAATGGGCTTTAGCCCAGCCCCCCACTATATAAAGGGGCAGCCATTGCAATTAGCTCCTTTTTTCCTCAGACTCTTCTGAGAGTAACATCTAAGTCTTTGCTGAGGCAGCTACCAGAGTTCTCAGCACAAGGGTTCAGCGTCTGGAAGGCCACAAAGCTAAAGTCTACCCAGTAAGTCGACAAGTCTATGTCTGCTGTCACTGAAACTAGTCAAGTCCTGCACATAGTCAAGAAAAGTCTAATTACAAGTCAAGTTTATTACAAGTATTGGTCCAACAAGCTGCGAGGTCCTCTGGGTCCTGGCCACCTCTCTGGGAAATCTGGCCTTAGCTGTGAAGAAAATTACACCTGTCTTCTACTCAGTAAAGCCTCCATTTGACCATAACTGGTTGTGGACTCTTTATGCACTACTAGCCCGTAAGGTAGACGAGAATCCGAGCGCGTGGTGTTCCGGAACACGAAAACCACACTGGCGTCACGAACCCATAGGGGTTAATACCATCTGACCCCGGTGTTAATAACATCTGATCCCACCACTCTCACCGCAACACCCGTGGTCCAGCCATTCACAAAAGTGGCTCACCGCACATTTAATCAGGAGACCACTCAAGCTATCAGTCATAGCTGAGAGAAGGGACCCAAAAAACTCTCATTACAGAACCATCTGGGCACCTAAGAAGGAGATCCCACCCCCTGGGCACTTGAGGAGTCAGCTTCAATATTCAACAATGTTTATCTCAGTAATGCAAGCTGCATGACAAGGCATTATGTATGAACTTACTGACCCTCCCTGACCCCTATATGGGCCTGTCAGTCATTTTTCAAGTAGAGAGTTCTTTCTGAGATTCACTGGTCTTAGAATATGTGGTAAGCTTGTGGGGGTGTAGGGTATATGGGGTGTAGCTGTGCAGTGACTAAAGGGTGTTTGGTTAACCCTTAACACTCGTGACGCCAGGGTGAGGGCTCCTCTTTATATACTTGTCCTATCGCCACCCGTCCCAAGAGCGATAGGGAGGGATAATAAATGATTGTCCACAACCGGAGTTTTCAGAAAACTGTCGGAACTTTTACTGCAGGTTTTATGCAGAGTTAAACAAGAACAGTCTTTGTACAAGAAGAGTCTATTAGGATCCTGACAGTTGGTTGGGGCCTGGTGAGTTTTAAGCTCAGGAGATTTATATGCGCTGTTCCGCTGGTTTTAGGGGATTTAGTTTAGGTCCAGCAGTCACGCAGACTTTAGCAGGGAGTTGTATTGTAACTCACGATTTGGTAAGTTGCGGTATTGTCAGGCTTTGGCCTGGTCTTGTCTTTGAAAGTTGCACGGATCTCTCCTCTCTGCTAGTCCGGAACCCAAGAGAGTGAGGATTGGCTGGCAGCTCCCTTATATGGGCAGGGGCTGGCCTTGAGCTCATTGGTCCATGCCATCTGTCAGTCACTTTACACAAGGGATTATGGTCTAAACATGCGACCACACCCGTGACCTAGGAAGGTCCTTTAGCATACCCTAAGAGAATTAACATTAGTCACATGACCGAAGGTCCTGCGACACTATATACACAATTAAATATACACTCAAACATCACAAAATTAAAGAAGGAAGAGGTGACTAGGGGCTATCCCTCCAGGAGAACCCTACCGGAACGGAGTAACTCTGGATTTGGGGACCACCATACAAGGTACGGTATACTATACGGTACCGGGACACCACAAACCCCCTTACTTAAGATAAGTCGACCTCGACGTCTGTCCCCTAAGGCAGAGGGACGAAGGGCAACAGTTACTTTTTAACAGTCCTGGGCATAATTCTTCAAATGTCCATTATTCAGGCTGTATGAACACAACAAGATCATTTAACTTTTGAGGTATAAACATAAGTACAGATAAACTCACAGGATTATGCTGTTCACAAATTTAGTGACAGGATGACACTATAAGACATTGGATACATCCTAACACTTTTACTCACTTTGTTTTCTCTTTCTATTTTCTCTGACTGACTAGAAACATTATAAATCTCACTTGACACATTTTTCTTTTCTTTTACCACATTTGTTACCTGTTTAGTACACTGAAGTTATACTGGCTTGCCTGTGGCTGTCTACCAATAACTAGCTACTAGGGTCCATTGGCTACACGCTCTTATCCCTAGAACTCAACAGATAAACCTTACTTAGGTTACCTTTTTAAATACGTGTATAATTATTAGCTTACAGGAGCGCCTTCTGGGAAGGAAGAGCATTCTGAACATGTAAAGAGAAGAACGTTAGTGTACATAATAGTGTCAGGAATTGAAAAATGACATAGGCTACAATCCCTAAAGTTTTGTTTTTAATTACTTAGAATGTGAGATATTTTTGTTTGCAGTACTAAGTTAGAGTGAGGTAAGTACACTTGAGTGATTATTTGATGTACTATGTGTACAGGTACTATTTGGGATGTCAGTCTTGGTATCTTAAGGATGGTTTACCCTGAGTCGACCTTTGAGAAGGTGTTAGTGAGGGGTGACAGAAATTTTACTCCCAGAGGAGCTGAGAGAGCCACCTATTTACAACTACTGCAACACCTATTTTTCTCTTTTTTTTTTTTTTATGTACACGTGCATAAAGCTACATTTTTCGTGTACAAGAACCAGTTACATCTGGTTCAACCTGAGAACAACATTTATTGAAATTACAACAAGTTCCAGGTGCATTCACCTGATAAGTGCAATTAGGTAAGTAAATAATATATGACTATTAGGTTATATGCATTTGAACAGACACGCAAGGATCATCAGTCCACCTGCACTAGGAGTCCCTAGAACATGGCTAGCACAGTTTAGCCGGGCACACACTTACGAATCTCCTAAGGGCTAGGAGTCTCTTGACCCAAGGGTCAGGCACAAGCTTGATGGTTACCTAGATAACTTAAACTTACTTAGCAAAGTTCTGCTAGATGCTTCCTTAAATGTTGCGTCAGTCTGTGGAGACAAAAACTGGAATTACACATAAGTGTCAACCCTTAGAAAAATCTCTTTTGGTGACGTCCCGCTCCTCTTGCAGAATCCCTGCCCCTCTTAACTTCAGAACTTGGCAAGGAGTCCCTGACGTGGTTGATAGTGGTGTCCCACACCACATTAGAGAGGGTAGAGTGGGACACTGAAGGGTTAACATTGATCATGTAATTAATGGCCGCTGCTGACGATGCCAATGGCACAATGGTTAGTGCCGGTTGATCCAGTCCCACCTCTTTGTCTGGAGTGGGCCGCAGCACTTTTGTTGGTGCCTGATGGGCAGGCAAAACCTCCGGGCAGGGAGTTAGCCTAGGCATGGTTGTTGGTGCCCGCAGTTTAGGCCTCACCTCCTCGGTAGGAGTAGGCCTGGGCACTTTGCTGAAAATAGAGGTATGCGGCTGCTGCTGTAGAGACTCCCTCTCTGTAGGCTCTTAGGTGGAAGCAACAGGACAGGCCATTTCAGAATCAGCTGGAAGGGGTCCGCCTCCCAATCTTCGTAAGGGAAGTACTGGAAAGGAAGCTGGGTAGGAGTTGCAGGTCTGGTGACCGCAGCAGCCCACTCTCCTCGCAGACCCTGGACAGGTGTATATTCAACTATTTCACCCACCTCCAACGAATGGAACTTCTTGTCGATGTAAGGCCTTTGGACAGCTCAACGGTTTACGAGAATGGTATAGACGGTTTGGCAATCAATGAGGGTACCATAACCTCTGACCTTGTTGAACTTGGCCACCGTGGCGTGGCAGCACTCTAAAGGCTTTTCCCCTTCTCGGATCATCTCTGGTTCGTCCCCGAATGTCCATTTAGGCTAACATGGCGAGCGGGGTCGTGCACTCGGCAAATTTAAATCAGACAGGGTTACTTCTGGCTCTGGGCTGGAGGAGGAAGAAAAGGCAGCTTCTGGTGGAGTACTTAAAGAAGATTCCTCCATCGGGATCTCAGCCCACGAACCCTATGTCCGGTGGTGAGGGGACATTCTCACCGGTGAAGATGCTCCAGGTGTCCCAGCAGATTCTCCTGGAGGGGTGTCCGGCCAGTCGTCGTCATCATCGGGCAACGGGCGAAGATTGCAGGCCCCCCTCTCTGGATCCAACAATAACTGCTGCAGACGGTCGGCAAAGTCTTGGAATAGTTGGGCTGTGACCGCCACAACTTTCTTCTGCACCGGCGCCATCTTGGAACTCTCACCGCATGGAACGCTGCTCTCCGCCATGTCTGTACACTCCATCTCTTCCTTGTGCAGACTGAAGAGGTCGCTGTGCAGGGCTCCTTTTATAATGGGCTTCTTCAAAATGGCCGCCGTCCGGAAGGACGTCATCGGTGCAGCCACGACTTCCAGTCCCCCGGCAAACAACAGCAGTGAATCTAAGTTCCCCTTTGGCTGCGACACATTTACTTGGTAGCCACGCCCAGGGGAGGGTCGTGACGCAGTGTGGTTTGTTTTTTTTTGCGCGCTTCTCCGGTAGCGAATTAACTCTTGCAGTGCTGACCGGACCAGAGGATCGTAGCATGTATTCACCTTGTACTTTACACATCCTTGCAGCCAATAAATCTTCGCCTCCCCTTTTCGTGCGCACTTTTTGTACACAGTACTATAAACTCAGTTCCGCACACTTGAATGAGATGCACAGCACATGAACAAAGTCCTTTACATAGGGGGAGTACTCTGTAAATGGTGGTAACAGCTGCAGACACACACCCGTATCCTGTTCGTAAAACGCCAAAAAGCTATGGGGTAAGCTTGTGGGGGTGTATGGTATATGGGGTGTAGCTGTGCAGTGACTAAAGGGTGTTTTGTTAACCCTTAACACTCGTAACGCCAGGGTGAGGGCTCCTCTTTATATACTTGTCCTATCGCCACCCGTCCCAAGAGCGATAGGGAGGGATAATAAATGATTGTCCACAACCGGAGGTTTCAGAAAACTGTCGGAACTTTTACTTTTACTTACTTTTATGTAGAGTTAAACAAGAACAGTCTTTGTACAAGAAGAGTCTATTAGGATCCTGACAGTTGGTTGGGACCTGGTGAGTTTTAAGCTCAGGAGGAGATTTATATGCGCTGTTCCGCTGGATTTAGGGAATTGAGTTTAGGTCCAGCAGTCACGCAGACTTTAGCAGGGAGTTGTAATGTAACTCACGATTTGGTAAGTTGCGGTATTGTCAGGCTTCGGCCTGGACTTGTCTTTGAAAGTTGCACGGATCTCTCCTCTCTGCTAGTACGGAACCCAAGAGAGCGAGGATTGGCTGGCAGCTCCCTTATATGGGCAGGGGCTGGCCTTGAGCTCATTGGTCCATACCATCTGTCAGTCACTTTACACAAGGGATTATGGTCTAAACATGTGACCACACACGTGACCTAGGAAGGTCCTTTAGCATACCCTAAGAGAATTAACATTAGTCACATGACCGAAGGTCCTGTTACACTATATACACAATTAAATATACACACACAAACATCACAAAATTAAAGAAGGAAGAGGTGACTAGAGGCTATCCCACCAGAAGAACCCTACCGGAATGGAGTAACTCTGGATTTGGGACCACCATACAAGGTACGGTATGCTATTCGGTACCGGGACACCACAAATATCTCTTTATTGGTGTGTTCACATGTACAGTAACCTGCGCAGATTTGATACACAGGATTTTCTGCTGCAGATTTTAATGTAAACGAAATGACTGTGCACAGCTTCTAAACTGCAGTTACAAATCCTGTGCATCAAATCTGTGCAGGATACTGTACGTTTGAACGTTCCCTAAAGGGTTATTCTATATGTAGAAAAAAAATATTATAGTGCTCGGCCATGGTAAAGTAGAAAAAAAAATATATACAGTACTTTACCATCCCCTGTCCTCTGCTGGTTCTCCTACAGCTCTGTATCTTCTTCTGATCCCCCGCTGCTTGGGTCTTCCGTCTGCTTTTAAGATGAGGGCTTGGAGCAAGACCTACCCCCAATTACTGGCCGAGACAGGGCACCATTGTGGGAAGGTCCTGCTCCGATTGCTCATCTTGGAAGCAGAAAGAAGACACAAGATTGGGGGTCCTATCAAAGCAAAATTTTAACTGTGGGGGACAGGGGATAGGCAAGTATATTTTTTATTTTACCATGGCCACAGAATTGCATTATTTTTTTAATAGTGCTAGAATACCCCTTGGACTTCTGACATGTTATCGGACATGATTGGGCAGGTTGAATTTGAACTCATGTAATCCTGTTGTTCGACCCGATAAGCAGCGTCAGAGTTGTCTGACAGTAGCTTATCTGCCGCTCTCTCATATTTATGTATGAGACAGAGAAGGTAGTTGTCAATCGACTGTTTCTTTGTCTGACAATTATCTATGTATCTGTAATTAGTGATATCAATGCCAGTTTGGTTGAAGTCATGTTGGTTATACTAACATAGCTGTCTCAGCCACCCATTGCTTATAGCTGCCCTTTAAACACCACATTTCATGAATAGAAAATACATACAGTGAGATAGCAGCACTGTGCATGCTCAGGGACTGTACATGAACCATATTCAAACCAACATAAACTAGAAAATAAAATATCAAGATTTCATATTTGATGCATTCTTGATATCTTTAAAACTTCAGATTGTATTAAGGGAAATTACATTTATTATTATGTGTTTGTCTCTGGGAAGACATAAGATAGTCTACGTTTTCTTGTATTTTACTTTTCCAGTGCTCCAGTTAAATAATAAAATAAATAATTGTGGTTAGGGTGTTAACCCCTTGTGTTCGTTACGCCAGGGCGTGGTTTAACCGATTCACCACCCGAAGGTAGGCTGCTGAATCCTGGGCTAGGCACAGGGGCAAATAATGACTCGGACCCCAAGTTACGGAACAACAGCAGTTTTACTGAGTCAGACAGATGTAACAGTCTATACAGCTTGGCTAGATCCACGGAGGTGACCAGTGACTTCAGAGACCTCAGGGCTTGCTGGGACTTATGGTGGACTGGGACAATTTGCTGCAGAGCCACACTGACTGAAGACAGATTGACTTGGACTGACTTGACTATGGCAGACTATGACTGACTTCACCCTTTCTGTAGCTTACCAGGCTTTGACTTGACCTGTGGGGTACTGGACTTTAGGATCTGTGGCTGCATGGTAGACTTTAGGCCCCTTCTGGACTCCAGACGCACTCTTAAAGGGCTTGACCTTACTGTAACTCAGCTAAGCAGAAAGAGAGTGAGCAGAGGCTCCACCTAGGGCTTATATGGGGGAGACTCTGATGGGTCCCATAGGTCACCCTGTAGGTCACTTGTCACTAGTATCTCCCCTGGTTACAATCACATGACAACCGGTCTTAAAGGCATAACACATTAGGTCCTTTTCTGTGATTTAATACACTATACAACACAGGCACTTAGGAATATACATAGGGTACACATAGGGTATACATAGGGTACATGTGCAGGGGGGACACTGTATGGAGACTGCCTGACAGGGCACAAAGGGAACATGGGTGCAACTCCTGTACTGGGCAACAAAAACATGTTAATAGTAATATGTAATTGTGTTCGCTTCATACTAGTGTTATTTTGGACAGAAGTACGTTATTCTCCAAACATGCGTGAGCTAGTCTCCTCCCCCCCCCCCCCCCCTTTTTTTTTTTAAATAAATATCCTATTGAATAGTCAACTTGAGCAAAAGTGCCTCAGTATATATCCTTCTACACACTGGTCTTAAAGTTGTGTGAACTCAATCTAACCTGCACTCCGTAAATAAGTTGCTTTAATTGACCAATAGAGGGCAGTAGAGAACTGAAAACTGACTGTTTTCTTCTGCTCTGAACTTACAGTAAATGGCATTGTGCTGCAGAAAATGATGATACAATGTGTAAGGATTAATATGGATAGCATGTTTTTGCCAGCTTCAGATATATAAGCAGTTAATGGAGTAACAACACTTCTTGGTATTTTAATGTTCTCTACATAACTGGAAAATCAATTTTGGACATATATTATAATAATTGTGTTTGGATATTTATACTGGAATATAAAAGATACTAATTTTCAGCGGGCAGAATAACAAACTTTCCTCGAGAACTCTGCATTCATCTATTTAAACAAGGCGTATAAATATGAGCGCTACAAAGCTGTGCACTTTTATGATCTAATTCCTTTTGTGACTGAATGATGATTCTGCAAAGTGACCACGATTTCCCTTTTACTGCCAAAAATGCAGTAGGTTGAGAAATCAAAATGCTATCCCAGAAGCCTCCTGAAAAATATATCCAACTTGGTCATTTAAAAAAACTAAAAAAAAAACTGGAAAATAAACTTAGTCTGCTGTTGTGTAGATTTTCTGAAAACTATCAGATTAGGAAATAGTTTTCTTTATTGATCCTATATATTTAATTATTGCACAAGTAATTGAATGTGAATGACAGGTTCTTATAAATGAAGATGCACTGAATTCTATTTATATTATATAAAAATTGATGGTTTCTATGATGATGGTAAAAAAAATTTACTTTAAAAATAAAAATAAAAAAATTACTTTTTTTATTCCGTGACTATGCTGGCAAACCTATGTTATTATATGAGGGAAAAATGTCAACAACCATTAGAATTCCAAGAATCCGTAAACTTCCATCAAAGAAGGAGAAGCAAACAAGAACATTATAGTAAGATGTCTCAACAGATTAGTGCTGGCTGCTTTTTTTTTTAAACTAGAAAGGATTGCAGGCACACTGGGAAATCTGAAGAAGTAACATAAAGATCTACATACAAAAACCAAATAAGGGGGCATATTTTGTCTCTCACCTATTTATGCATGTATATTCGTGTTCTATAGGCTTATGTTTACAAAAAATACACACCAGCCTAAGCATTGACATCCATCAAATACCAATATCAAAAATTGTAAATCTGTAAAAATGTTAAACTATTTTGAACCCATTTCAAAAAGTAAACTTCAGATGTAGTATTTTGCTTTGTATTTGGTCTTCATTTATATATATATATATATATATATATATTTTTTTTTTTTATTATTTATTTATTTTTTTTCTTTTCTGTACTCCAAGGGAATCATCCTATAGGGATCCCCACTACAGGGAACATCTAGTGCTAATACCCATATATTATACACTACACCAAAAGAAAAAGGGTATAAAGAGCTACAAAAGATTAATGCAAAAAATCTTTATTAGAAATAATGAATCAATAAAATATACATAAAGCTGGCACAGTATGATAGCAACATGGATGACAATGACATGGGGAAGGTTGTTACATAGTTACAAACCATGGAGATCGTAATAAGCAGCCTATCATAAACTCATAAGTAGAATACAAGTGTACAAAATAATCAGATAGGAAACATAAGTAAAGAACCAGTACCCCCAGATATAGAAACCTTAACCAGGTCAATGTCAGACCCCACTGTACTGGTACTGGTAAACCCCCATAGACCCTTACTATCTAAACTAAGTTATGATACAATTTAGCTTACTACACACAAAAGAGCGGTTCTTCGAGTGTATAAGACGGCTGACCCTTGTGACACCCTTGTGACACCTCGATTCTGAATTCTACCAAATACCAGACAACTGCCTGATTCAGCAATTTTGATTGATTTTGTAGAAGTTATGGAGACTCACTATTTTATTGTTTTATTGTTTTCCTTCTTATTGTTATTTTCTTGCTCTCAAATTTCAATTAAGGTCCCTTTGGACCTGATAGATCCTTTGTGAATATGCATGACACTGTTTGGATGAACAATTATGCTCCACCAGTCAAGGTTGTTATGCATGTTCATATGTAAACTCTGACACATCTGATGTCATAATATGTTATATGTTACATTTCTTATGTTTATAAAATTCAATAAAAACATTGTGAAACTAAACATAAGTAAAGAACCAGTACCCACAGATATAGCCTTACCCAGGTCAATGTCAGACCCCAGAGGGGTCTGACATTGACCTGGGTAAGGTTTCTATATCTGTGGGTACTTGTTCTTTATTTATGTTTCCTATCTGATTATTTTGTACACTTGTATTCTACTTATGAGTTTATGATAGGCTGCGTTTTACGATCTCCATGGTTTGTAACTATGTCATTGTCATCATGTTGCTATCATACTGTGCCAGCTTTATTTTATGTATATTTTATTGATTCATCATTTCTAATAAAGATATATATATATATATATATATTTTTTTTTTTTTTTTTTTTCAAAAGCAGACGTGGAATCGGTAGAGATAACCACTATAATAGAAAGATTTGAACCCTTCACTGTGTTTTGGACCCACTTCTGGTTTTGGCAAAAATACAAACCAAAGTGAGGACCAAATACTGACCAAAATACTATGTATAAATGCAGCCAAAGAAGTGAAAGGGAAGTGGGTGGTCGCTATGATTATATAGATTGCTTCTCTACTATGTTGGGTATAGAAAACTTTTCATTTGATTAACTGTGATTTGTTGTTTTGTCAGCTGGGTGTATTTTTCTTTTAACGTTATAATAAGATTTATTCTATTTTTAATAGGTTTGAAACGGATCGTCCTTATTTGTGGTATCGGTATATACTATCTATCTTCCTACCTACCTACCTACCTACCTGTCTGTCTGTCTATTTATCTATCTATCTTGGCTGAATGTTTTGTTTCACCATATTTTTGATTGTGTTTTCTAAATAGTAATCAAAAGAACATAGAGTCACATCAACATGGGTCTAGGTGAAAATAAGAAAAAGAAAAAAACAACAACAAACAAACAGAAAATACTTAATAATTTGGCTTTAAAATCCAATAGGTTCACCATATAAATATCTGAACACATCCGTATGTGGAGTCTGTATTTTACACTATACATAAGCTGCATTGGAATATGACCGTGAAATCAAACTCTGTATCCCATTGTAGTTTCCAAGCTGAGATGCCATGGGTGTCTTGTACTTATTTTTTCAGGGACACACTCATATAGCATAGAGCCTCTGCTAAAGAAAAAGCTAAGTATGAATATAAAATAGTACCATAGTGATACCCGACTTATATGCCATCTTTTCTGAACCTAGAAAACGCATTGCATTGAACAACTGCATGGAGCCATTCTTATTTGTATGTCACAACACAAACATGGCACATCACAAGAGTCTGGGACAGAATGTGTCAAATTAAATTAAGGAACGATTAGGAAACTTGTTTATGAAGACTCCCGTTTGCTTCAGTCATCCTCTGTTTTCCTACATGTCTGCATAATTGTGTGCATCCTATTACATTGATGAACGGTGTCCTGCAACATTTGATCCACCTGTTAGTTCACCCTCATTTTAATCAGGTCAACCATTATGGCATCCAAACAATTGTTTTACCCTGTCAAATATGACCAGATTGATCCAGATTCAGGGCTTTTGATCCTGAAGAGTTTAAAAGGGAACTCTGGTGGAAACAAGTGGAAAACACATGATTTCAAATCGACTAGTGCCGGAAAGTTAAACAGATTTGTAAATGACTTCTAATTAAAAATCTTAATCCTTCCAGTACTTAGCAGCTGCTGTATAGTACAGAGGAAGTTATGTTGTTCTTTTCTGTCTGACCACAGTGCTCTCTGCTGACACCTCTGTCTGGGTCAGGAACTATCCAGATTAGAAGCATATGCCCATAGAAAACCTCTCCTGCTCTGGACAGTTCCTGTCAAGGACAGAGGTGTCAGTAGAGAGCATTGTGTTCAGACTGGAAAGAACTTCACAGATTTCTCTGTAGTATATCTGTAGTATACAGCAGCTGATTAGGTTGGAAGGGTTAAGATTTTTTATAGAAGAAATTTACAAATCTGTTTAACTTTCTGGCACCAGTTGATATGAATTTTTTTTCCACCAGAGTACCCCAAAAAGATAGGAAAATAAGGCTTTGAAGCCCACTAGGCATTCTACTCAGCTCCTAGAGCCTAGCACAGTTTAGTCCTTTCACCAGTTAGTCCCTCTCCTGTCATTCAGGAGGTAGAGGAGGAAGGTACTAACTGGTAAAGGGGCCAAACCTTGCTGGGATCCAGCGAGAGTGTTCAGTGGGATCCAAAACCTAATTTGCATATCTTTTAAACTTTGATATCTTGACACTGGAGGATTTCATTAACTAATGAGACATATGTACGGATTCAGGGTCAAAACCTTATACAGCCATGCTCTTACTTCATATCCTAAAAACCTATTGACAAGTCTGATTAAGGGTATGTTCACACGTCACACGTACGGGATCTGCTGCATATTCTGCTACTCATTGACTTGAATGTATCTTGAATAAACCCTTAAAGATTAAGGCCAAACAGATGTATCCCTGACTTTCCATTTCTGCATTGACAAGTTATTGTGTTGACTTGTCAGATGACCAGATCATACCATGTACAAACCATATAACGGCAGCTGTGTTCATCCCAATATATTACAATATTGCCTGTCAGCAGCTGTTTGCTTTGTATTTAGCTGCCAGCCACTGATATTTTATAGAAGAATTAGCTGTTTTCTTTTTGGTAATGTTACCATCTGCATGTAGCTTGCTTTCTTTGTTTGCTTAACCCCATCAATTTTTGGTGACTACTCTTTAAAATTAAAGGGGTACTCCGGTGGAAAACTTTTTTTTTAAATCAACTGGTGCCAGAAAGTTAAACAGATTTGTAAATTACTTCTATTAAAAAATCTTAATCCTTCCAGTACTTATTAGCTGCTGAATACTACAGAGGAAATTCTTTTCTTTTTGGAACACAGAGCTCTCTGCTGACATCATGACCACAGTGCTCTCTGCTGACATCTCTGATCATTTTAAGAACTGTCCAGAGTAGGAGAAAATCCCCATAGCAAACATATGCTGCTCTGGTCAGTTCCTAAAATGGACAAAGATGTCAGCAGAGAGCACTGTGGTCATGATATCAGCAGAGAGCTCTGTGCTCGTGTTTCAGCAGAGAGCACTTTGTTCCAAAAAGAAAACAATTGACTCTGTAGTATTCAGCAGCTAATAAGTACTGGAAGGATTAAGATTTTTTTTTTATGGAAGTAATTTACAAATCTGTTTAACTTTCTGGCACCAGTTGATTTACAAAAAAAAAAATAAAAGTTTTCCACCAGAGTACCCCTATTATGGGTACAGTGGCTTGCTTTGTCTTTGGTAGTTAACCAATAGTGTCAGCCATACCTTTGTAAGTCTTCCTTGGAGCCTGAGTTGCTTAAATTGAGCAGAAGACATGATTAGGTGCAACCATCTTGTATTGTGGGAGAGAGAGTCATTTTATTGATTTTGAGTGGATTATTTTACACTGACAACTTGTATCAGGAAAACCATCACTTGGCAGTGTGTAGTGTTATGACTTGTATATGTATATATGGCGGCATACATCATACCTGTTTATACACAGCTCTTTCCTTTTTTTTTACTTACTGACTAGACAAAGTTTTTCCCACCCCGTATTATTTATTTTTTCTGTATATACTTTGACAATAAAATATAAAACTTTAAATCAGTCATATAATGTATTATTTGATCTTTAGGGTAGATTTAATTCTGTAAACTCAGTTGACCTTTCTCTTTGGATTATATTAGTTCTTTAGAAATATAATTCAAGAATTGAATTCTTAACATAATTTATTCCGGTGATGTCAGGCGACCTCAGGTTAAAGGGGTACTGTGGCCCTAATATATCTTATCCCCTATCCAAAGGATAGAGGATAAGATATCTGATTGTGGGGGTTCTGCTGCTGAGGAACCCCACAATCTGTCATTGCACACCCACATTTGTGAGCTCTCCGCAGCGCTGGAGGCTCCGGGTGTGTCGCGTGACTACCAGGGGGCCAGAGTATCGTGACGTCAAGACCCCCCCGTGTGACATCACACCCCACCCCCTCAATGCAAGTCTACGGGAGGGGGCGTGACGGCTCCGTGGTCGTCACGCTACACACTCGGAGCCTGCAGTGCTGCGGAGAGCTCGCAAAGGTTGGTACGCAATGGCAGATTGCGGGGGTCCCCAGTGGCAGGACCCCCGCGATCAGACATCTTATCCCCTATCCTTTGGATAGGGGACAAGATGTATTAGGGCCGGAGTACCCCTTTAAGAGTGAGATAGTCATCTAGTGTGGGTGTTTTGTAATACCTTAATCTAAAGTTTAAAGGGGTATTCCAGGCCAAAACTTTTTTTTATATATCAACTGGCTCCGGAAAGTTAAACAGATTTGTAAATTACTTCTATTAAAAAATCTTAATCCTTCCAATAGTTATTAGCTTCTGAAGTTGAGTTGCTGTTTTCTGTCTAACTGCTCTCTGATGACTCATGTCCCGGGAGCTGTGCAGTTCCTATGGGGATATTCTCCCATCATGCACAGCTCCGTGACATCATGCACAGCTCCGTGAAGCTAATAACTATTGGAAGTTAAGTATAATAATAACTATTGGATTAAAATTTTTTAATAGAAGTAATTTACAAATCTTTTTAACTTTCCGGAGCCAGTTGATATATATATATATATATATATATATATATATATATATATATATATATATAAAAAAGGTTTTGCCTGGAATACCCCTTTAAAGTTGGTAAACAGAAAAAGAACATTGGAGAAGATTAATATCTATCTACTACCCTTGATATAGTTTATTTAGCTCTGTTCATGCAGGCATTTTTAGGCTTCTGTTGAAGGTTGTGGGATTTTTGGTAATGTTAGTGTCCGCACCATTACCACTACGCCACAACGCTACTGTAAAACATACTAGAGCTCCATGGGAATCTGATGGACCTCACTAGAAGAAATTAGGGTCTGAAATAATTATTCAGAATTCATACAAAAATCTATGTAGAATATATATATATATATATATATATATATAGAGAGAGAGAGAGAGAGAGAGAGAGAGAGAGAGAGAGAGAGAGAGAGAGAGAGAGAGAGAGAGAGAGAGACAACGCCGCAGAGAATGTAGAAAATGGAGGATGGAGACCAGCTCAGTTGCAAGTAAAATCCAATTTATTAGCAGACGAATGCAGGAACATAAAAGGTTACGCGTTTCAAGCGCTTGAAACGCGTAACCTTTTGTGTTCCTACATTCGTCTGCTAATAAATTGGATTTTACTTTCAACTGAGCTGGACTCCATCCTCCATTTTCGACATATATATATATATATATATATATATATGTTACGCCGAGCGCTCCGGGTCCCCACTCCTCCCCGGAGCGCTCGCTTCACTCTCCCCTCGGCAGCGCTCCGGTCACGTCCTCTGACCCGGGGCGCTGCGATTCCGCTGCCAGCCGGGATGCGATTCGCGATGCGGGTAGCGCCCGCTCGCGATGCGCACCCCGGCTCCCCTACCTGACTCGCTCTCCGTCTGTTCTGTCCCGGCGCGCGCGGCCCCGCTCCCTAGGGCGCGCGCGCGCCGGGTCTCTGCGATTTAAAGGGCCACTGCGCCGCTGATTGGCGCAGTGGTTCCAATCAGTGTGTTCACCTGTGCACTTCCCTATATCACCTCACTTCCCCTGCACTCCCTTGCCGGATCTTGTTGCCTTAGTGCCAGTGAAAGCGTTCCTTGTGTGTTCCTTGCCTGTGTTTCCAGACCTTCTGCCGTTGCCCCTGACTACGATCCTTGCTGCCTGCCCCGACCTTCTGCTACGTCCGACCTTGCTTTTGCCTACTCCCTTGTACCGCGCCTATCTTCAGCAGCCAGAGAGGTGAGCCGTTGCTAGTGGATACGACCTGGTCACTACCGCCGCAGCAAGACCATCCCGCTTTGCGGCGGGCTCTGGTGAAAACCAGTAGTGGCTTAGAACCGGTCCACTAGCACGGTCCACGCCAATCCCTCTCTGGCACAGAGGATCCACTACCTGCCAGCCGGCATCGTGACAGTAGATCCGGCCATGGATCCCGCTGAAGTTCCTCTGCCAGTTGTCGCTGACCTCACCACGGTGGTCGCCCAGCAGTCACAACAGATAGCGCAACAAGGCCAACAGCTGTCTCAACTGACCGTTATGCTACAACAGTTACTACCACAGCTTCAGCAGTCATCTCCTCCGCCAGCTCCTGCACCTCCTCCGCAGCGAGTGGCCGCTCCTGGGATACGCTTATCCTTGCCGGATAAATTTGATGGGGACTCTAAGTTTTGCCGTGGCTTTCTTTCCCAATGTTCCCTGCATCTGGAGATGATGTCGGACCTGTTTCCCACTGAAAGGTCTAAGGTGGCTTTCGTAGTCTGCCTTCTGTCCGGAAAAGCCCTGTCATGGGCCACACCGCTCTGGGACCGCAATGACCCCGTCACTGCCTCTGTACACTCCTTCTTCTCGGAAATCCGAAGTGTCTTTGAGGAACCTGCCCGAGCCTCTTCTGCTGAGACTGCCCTGTTGAACCTGGTCCAGGGTAATTCTTCCGTTGGCGAGTATGCCGTACAATTCCGTACTCTTGCTTCAGAATTGTCCTGGAATAATGAGGCCCTCTGCGCGACCTTCAAAAAAGGCCTATCCAGCAACATTAAAGATGTTCTGGCCGCACAAGAAATTCCTGCTAATCTACATGAACTTATTCACCTAGCCACTCGCATTGACATGCGTTTTTCCGAAAGGCGTCAGGAACTCCGCCAAGATATGGACTCTGTTCGCACGAGGCGTTTCTTCTCCTCGGCTCCTCTCTCCTCTGGTCCCCTGCAATCTGTTCCTGTGCCTCCCGCCGTGGAGGCTATGCAGGTCGACCGGTCTCGCCTGACACCTCAAGAGAGGACACGACGCCGTATGGAGAACCTCTGCCTGTACTGTGCTAGTACCGAACACTTCCTGAGAGATTGTCCTATCCGTCCTCCCCGCCTGGAAAGACGTACGCTGACTCCGCACAAAGATGAGACAGTCCTTGATGTCTACTCTGCTTCTCCACGTCTTACTGTGCCTGTGCGGATGTCTGCCTCTGCCTTCTCCTTCTCTACAGTGGCCTTCTTGGACTCTGGATCTGCAGGAAATTTTATTTTGGCCTCTCTCGTCAACAGGTTCAACATCCCGGTGACCAGTCTCGCCAGACCCCTCTACATCAATTGTGTAAATAATGAAAGATTGGACTGTACCATACGTTTCCGCACGGAGCCCCTTCTTATGAGCATCGGATCTCATCATGAGAGGATTGAACTTTTGGTCCTCCCCAATTGCACCTCGGAAATTCTCCTTGGACTTCCCTGGCTTCAACTTCATTCCCCTACCCTGGATTGGTCCACTGGGGAGATCAAGAGTTGGGGGTCCTCTTGTTCCAAGAACTGTCTAAAACCGGTTCCCAGTAACCCTTGCCGTAACTCTGTGGTTCCTCCAGTAACCGGTCTCCCTAAGGCCTATATGGACTTCGCGGATGTTTTCTGCAAAAAACAAGCTGAGACTCTACCTCCTCACAGGCCTTATGATTGCCCTATCGACCTCCTCCCGGGCACTACTCCACCCCGGGGCAGAATTTATCCTCTCTCTGCCCCAGAGACTCTTGCCATGTCCGAATACGTCCAGGAGAATCTAAAAAAGGGCTTTATCCGTAAATCCTCCTCTCCTGCCGGAGCCGGATTTTTCTTTGTGTCCAAAAAAGATGGCTCCCTACGTCCATGCATTGACTACCGCGGTCTTAATAAAATCACGGTTAAGAACCGCTACCCCTTACCCCTCATCTCTGAACTCTTTGATCGCCTCCAAGGTGCCCACATCTTCACTAAATTGGACTTAAGAGGCGCCTATAACCTCATCCGCATCAGAGAGGGGGACGAGTGGAAAACGGCATTTAACACCAGAGATGGACACTTTGAGTATCTAGTCATGCCCTTTGGACTGTGCAACGCCCCTGCCGTCTTCCAAGACTTTGTCAATGAAATTTTTCGTGATCTGTTATACTCCTGTGTTGTTGTATATCTGGACGATATCCTAATTTTTTCTGCCAATCTAGAAGAACACCGCCAGCATGTCCGTATGGTTCTTCAGAGACTTCGTGACAACCAACTCTATGCCAAAATTGAGAAATGTCTGTTTGAATGCCAATCTCTTCCTTTTCTAGGATATTTGGTCTCTGGCCAGGGACTACAGATGGATCCAGACAAACTCTCTGCCGTCTTAGATTGGCCACGCCCCTCCGGACTCCGTGCTATCCAACGCTTTTTGGGGTTCGCCAATTATTACAGGCAATTTATTCCACATTTTTCTACCATTGTGGCTCCTATCGTGGCTTTAACCAAAAAAAATGCTGATCCCAAGTCCTGGCCCCCTCAAGCAGAAGACGCCTTTAAACGACTCAAGTCTGCCTTTTCTTCGGCTCCCGTCCTCTCCAGACCTGACCCTTCCAAACCCTTCCTATTGGAGGTTGATGCCTCCTCAGTGGGAGCTGGAGCTGTCCTTCTACAAAAAAATTCTTCCGGGCATGCTGTCACTTGTGGTTTTTTCTCTAGGACCTTCTCTCCAGCGGAGAGGAACTACTCCATCGGGGATCGAGAGCTTCTAGCCATTAAATTAGCACTTGAGGAATGGAGGCATCTGCTGGAGGGATCAAGTTCTCCTGTTATTATCTACACCGACCACAAGAACCTCTCCTACCTCCAGTCTGCCCAACGGCTGAATCCTCGCCAGGCCCGGTGGTCTCTGTTTTTTGCCCGATTTAATTTTGAGATTCACTTTCGTCCTGCCGATAAGAACATTAGGGCCGATGCTCTCTCTCGTTCCTCGGATGCCTCAGAAGTTGAACTCTCTCCGCAACACATCATTCCACCTGACTGCCTGATCTCCACTTCTCCTGCCTCCATCAGGCAGACTCCTCCAGGAAAGACCTTTGTTTCTCCTCGCCAACGCCTCGGAATCCTCAAATGGGGTCACTCCTCCCATCTCGCAGGTCATGCGGGTATCAAGAAATCTGTGCAACTCATCTCCCGCTTCTATTGGTGGCCGACTCTGGAGACGGATGTTGTGGACTTTGTGCGAGCCTGCACTATCTGTGCCCGGGATAAGACTCCTCGCCAGAAGCCCGCTGGTTTTCTTCATCCTCTGCCTGTCCCCGAACAGCCTTGGTCTCTGATTGGTATGGATTTTATTACTGATTTACCCCCTTCCCGTGGCAACACTGTTATTTGGGTGGTCGTTGATCGATTCTCCAAAATGGCACATTTCATCCCTCTTCCTGGTCTTCCTTCTGCGCCTCAGTTGGCTAAACAATTTTTTGTACACATTTTTCGTCTTCACGGGTTGCCTACGCAGATTGTCTCGGATAGAGGCGTCCAATTCGTGTCTAAATTCTGGAGGGCTCTCTGTAAACAACTCAAGATTAAATTAAATTTTTCTTCTGCATATCATCCCCAGTCCAATGGACAAGTAGAAAGGATTAACCAGATCTTGGGTGATTATTTGCGACATTTTGTTTCCTCCCGCCAGGATGACTGGGCAGATCTCCTCCCATGGGCCGAATTCTCGTATAACTTCAGGGTCTCTGAGTCTTCCTCCAAATCCCCATTTTTCGTGGTGTACGGCCGTCACCCTCTTCCCCCCCTCCCTACTCCCTTGCCCTCTGGTCTGCCCGCTGTGGATGAAATTTCTCGTGACCTTTCCATCATATGGAGAGAGACCCAAAATTCTCTCTTACAGGCTTCATCACGCATGAAGAAGTTCGCGGATAAGAAAAGAAGAGCTCCCCCCGTTTTTTCCCCTGGAGACAAGGTATGGCTCTCCGCTAAATATGTCCGCTTCCGTGTCCCTAGCTACAAGTTGGGACCACGCTATCTTGGTCCTTTCAAAATTTTGTGTCAAATTAATCCTGTCTCTTATAAACTTCTTCTTCCTCCCTCTCTTCGTATCCCTAATGCCTTTCACGTCTCTCTTCTCAAACCACTCATCCTCAACCGTTTTTCTCCCAAATCTGTTCCTCCCACTCCTGTTTCCGGCTCCTCGGACATCTTCTCGGTCAAAGAAATTTTAGCTGCCAAAAAGGTCAGAGGGAAAAATTTTTTTTTAGTGGACTGGGAGGGTTGTGGTCCTGAAGAGAGATCCTGGGAACCTGAGGACAACATCCTAGACAAAAGTCTGCTCCTCAGGTTCTCAGGCTCTAAGAAGAGGGGGAGACCCAAGGGGGGGGGTACTGTTACGCCGAGCGCTCCGGGTCCCCGCTCCTCCCCGGAGCGCTCGCTTCACTCTCCCCTCGGCAGCGCTCCGGTCACGTCCTCTGACCCGGGGCGCTGCGATTCCGCTGCCAGCCGGGATGCGATTCGCGATGCGGGTAGCGCCCGCTCGCGATGCGCACCCCGGCTCCCCTACCTGACTCGCTCTCCGTCTGTTCTGTCCCGGCGCGCGCGGCCCCGCTCCCTAGGGCGCGCGCGCGCCGGGTCTCTGCGATTTAAAGGGCCACTGCGCCGCTGATTGGCGCAGTGGTTCCAATCAGTGTGTTCACCTGTGCACTTCCCTATATCACCTCACTTCCCCTGCACTCCCTTGCCGGATCTTGTTGCCTTAGTGCCAGTGAAAGCGTTCCTTGTGTGTTCCTTGCCTGTGTTTCCAGACCTTCTGCCGTTGCCCCTGACTACGATCCTTGCTGCCTGCCCCGACCTTCTGCTACGTCCGACCTTGCTTTTGCCTACTCCCTTGTACCGCGCCTATCTTCAGCAGCCAGAGAGGTGAGCCGTTGCTAGTGGATACGACCTGGTCACTACCGCCGCAGCAAGACCATCCCGCTTTGCGGCGGGCTCTGGTGAAAACCAGTAGTGGCTTAGAACCGGTCCACTAGCACGGTCCACGCCAATCCCTCTCTGGCACAGAGGATCCACTACCTGCCAGCCGGCATCGTGACAATATATATATATATATATTATAAAGCAGTGGTACATCTAGAGGTCTACAGTTTGGAGACCACTGCTGTCAAAGTATTCCATTAATGTCTTACATGCATGTGTACAATCACAAGGACTTATGCATTGTTGAATGTTATTTTTATGTACATTTGTGTAGACTGCTGGACAATGTACTGAATGGAGACTGTACACTGTACTCCAGTACAATCTAGTTTACAATGTTTGCGTCTGCCCTCTTATGTGTTCTGCACTGTTTGTATATGTCTGGTTACTGTAAATAGTTGCAATGCAATGGTAATGTGACCATATGTATACATAATAATGATAGTTATGTTCAAATTAACATCATAGCTCTCATTCATAGTAGAGTAATAATATATATATATATATATATATATATATATATATTATTATTATTATTATAAATGTAAGGCCCATTCAAGGCAGATAGTTTGTATGATTATGTATCACAATGTTGACAGATATTCTGGTCATGATTGGGTTAATGATCACATTAACCCTATGTGTACCTCAAGTATTACCGCTTAAACAATACTGGTGTTCACTTCCCCCCGCCCAACTAATGTCTTTCACTTCAAACATTACAAGTATGATCACATTACATAGGAGCTGATGATAATCTTGTGTTTTCCCCCCCTGAAATAATATTTAACACATGCTTACTTTTTATTGAGCAGCTGAATAATCAGGGCACAAATATCATTTTAACCCCTGGACCGACAGTGAAAAGAGTTAATAATCAGTGATGTCATCTGGATTGGGCAAGAGATGTTTCCATGAAGGTGTTAACTCTTCTGCCTCCGCACTTGATGAGGGTTTTGTTAGGCCTAGAAATGTACGATTACCTGAGAACAGTGACACACGAGATGACATTGCATATATATGATACAATAATATAATATTTAGTTGATATACTTAAAATATGTTTTCTTTTCTTGCAGAATATATGGAAGTAGATGGACAGAGGTCACAACTACAAACGTTTCCAATATGATATTCAAGCAATGATAAAGTAAGGTTAGGCTTCTTTCACACTACCGTCATGTCCCTGCATTTTAACAGACGTTTTTCTGCTGAAAGAGGTCATGAAAAAAATAGACAAAATAACTGAACATAACGGATGCTATCGAATGAATATTGTAACGGGCATTCTGTCAAAATAACAGACATGTTCCATCCGTTATCACCCGTTATTTAATCCGTTATAGCACGTTAATTTATGTCCGTTATTTTATTTCCGTGTTCTGAGCATGCGCAGTACAAATAATGGATCATAACGGACATTAAAATAACGGGCAATTGTGAACATCCGTCACCCATAGACTTCAGTATAAAAATTTTAATGGCCGTTAGTCCACCGTTAGTTTTGATGAGACAAAAATTACTGCATGCACCGTCTTTTGTGCCATCAAAAATAACGAACGTTAGTCATAACGCGACATAACTGGTTCTGCAGGAAGGTCAAAAAATCCCATTGACATGAATGGGATTTTTTGACGGCCGTATTAGGGACTTTCAGACGGGA
This sequence comes from Hyla sarda, assembly GCF_029499605.1. Lineage (NCBI taxonomy): Eukaryota > Metazoa > Chordata > Amphibia > Anura > Hylidae > Hyla > Hyla sarda. Next base: position 119,435,889 of record NC_079194.1, on the reverse strand, counting down.
GTTCATAACGGGAGTTTTTGCAGGGTGACAATGGTAGTGTGAAAGGGGCCTTTCTGTTAGAATGACTAGTATGTAAAGTCACAACACTTTCTGTAATAACATTCATATTGCCAGACTATGCAAGATACCTATACAGTTCTATATGTTCCAAGTATGTTGACTTATAAAAAAAAAGTAATAAAAAAAATTTTTTTGCACACTATGCCTTTTTTGTATACAATAAAGAAATAATGAGACGGCACTCACCGAAGTCGTGATTTCTTATCCTTTATTCATAAGACATAAAAGGCAGAGGTAAGGTGTCAGACAGGTGAGCTGGCTAGGACGCCGGGAACCTCCGCGTGGACGCGGAGGTTCCCGGCGTCCTAGCCAGCTCACCTGTCTGACACCATACCTCTGCCTTTTATGTCTTATGAATAAAGGATAAGAAATCACAACTTCGGTGAGTGCCATCTCATTATTCCTTTATTGCACTATTGAAGTTTCACTTTCGCTCTGCTGATTGAGCACCACCTATAGTCGAAGTTATTCCCCTGCTCTTGCACTTTTCCGGACCATCAGCAGTGCCGGTCTATACCTCACCACTTTTTTGTATACAGTTGTATTAGAAAGTGCCTGATATAGTACAGTCGGGACTGCAAGATCACGACACGTGGCAGCCTATGCCAAGATGTCAGAGTATTTTCATGTTGGCTGGATAAAGAATATGGGCACACTGGTGTAGATGTCTGTATACTGCATTATAAGAAGTGTCTCTGGTATAAAAAATATCTGCTGTATTCCTGCTGCAGGATTTCAGACAGAACTCCCAGAGAAACCGTTGCATAATCCCCTGACTGTATTTGTAAAGACGGAAGTATAGTGGGATAAGACAGTGCGTTACAATTCAGTACCACTCATTTTTATTTATAATCTCCATAAAGCTCTCTCTCCAGGTTTGTTTGTAAAGAAAAAAAAAGACTCCTAATAATTTGTTCTCCCTTAAAGAGAAATACTTTTAAAATCTAATATCGTTAAGACAAAACCAGTTGAGAATTTAACACTTAAGCTGCGGTAGGTGGAATATTTTATAAAAAAATAAATAAATAAATAGGAGACTTTATTTTTAATATGGGATAATAAAAAATAGAAAAGAAAATGCAAAACAATAGAGATGCATACATGATAGGTATGTTCCTACTTTTAGCATCTATTCTAGTATTATCCCTTTATATTAATGGGCTTGCAATCTGAATTTCCCATCACACATGGTAAGAACATATAAACTAAGGGCAGATGTTGCACTGAGTCAGATTTAGTCCCAGGACCCCAGAACTATAAAGCAACAGTGCTTAAACCTCCACCGATGGCTCACAGGGGTTTTTCAGTGATTTATAGTATAATTATAGTATTTTTGTCAGTATTTTTAGCGTAAACCAGGGGTAAAAATGACACAGAAAAAAAAAAAATATATATATATATATATATCAAAATTCTGTGTGTGAACAAAGCATAGAATAATTTAGACTGGATTAAAAATACTGCATAAGAATTAAAAATACCGTATAAGACACACTTTTTCTTCCCCAAAACTGGGGGGGGGGGGGGGGGGGGGGGAGTTGGTGCGTCTTATATGGCAAACACACATTAAAACCCTGTCATATCACTGCGGTCCCTGTTGGTGCATCTTATACGGCAAATACCGCGGCGGTCCCTGCGGCCATCAACGGCCGGGACCCGCGGCTAATACAGGACATCACCGATCGTGGTGATGCCCTGTATTAACCCTTCAGACACGGCGATCAAAGCTGACCACCGCGTTTGAATCGAAAGTGAAACTAACCCAGCTGCTCAGTCGGCATGTTCGGGACCGCCGCGGTGAAATCGCGGCGTCCCGAACAGCTTAGAGGACACCGGGAGGGACCTGCCTCCTCGGTGTCCGATCGGCGAATGACTGCTCTGTGCCGGGATCCCCTGCATGGCCGGCGCTCTCCTTCGCCGTCATCACGTCGTCGCGCATGCCATCCCATCATCCAATAGGAGCGGCGTGCGTAGCAATGTGATGGCTGCGACGGAGAGCGAGGATCCCGGGAAGCAGAGACGTTCCGGAGCGACAGGGACACCCCGGGGACGCAGCGACAGCGATGGAGGGTGACATCTAGGGCAGCGGTGACGAGCGGTGTCGGGTCCGGAGCGGCGGGGACATGAGAGTACTGCCTCCTATACCAGTGGTCTTCAACCTGCGGACCTCCAGATGTTGCAAAACTACAACTCCCGGCATGCCCGGACAGCCAACGGCTGTCTAAATACTTTACATTGTATTTGGTTCAGAATCTTTTTTTTTCTAGATTTACATACTTTAAAATTGGGTGCGTCTTATATGCTGGAGCATCTTATATGGCAAAAAATACGGCAAATAAAAAAATTGTAGTAACCTGCTGCAACTCCCCACCCATCCCTTCTTAGGGTGGGTTCCAATGCTGAAATTCCGCTTTCCAAAACCCCTTCTTGCTTAGTCTTTCAGCGGAATCCATGCAGAATACATTTCTGCTATTGCTGGCTAATTCAGAATATGTCCTGTCGGAGATTCCACAGTGTGAACCTGGCTTTATGGTGTCCAGTCTCTGCTCACAGGGAAATGCCCAGTGAATCAATAAATGAATCAAAGTAATTGGCTGAGCAGGCACTTTCTTATGTCAAGAGAAGAGCAGAAAGTGGTAGACAGCAGGGACCGGGCACTGTTGGAACAGCCTCGATAGGGTGGGGGGGTTTCATAGCAGGTAAGTATTGATTTTATTATTTTTTTAGCCTAACATGGCCACATTCAAAAGAAAAAAAAAATACTAGACAGCCCCTTTAATTTGGTACGAAACATGCAGCAGTGGGCTCCAACCTGTGGCACTACAGCTGTTACCACAGCTCCCAGCAAGTTTTAGAATGATCAGATTATTCTATTTTTATCTTTTTCATCCATGTATAAATTGGGGGAATTCGGCTTTAAGGGTGTGTTCCCACAGGGCGTATACGCAGCGTATTTGATGCTGCGCAAAATTTATGGCAGCAGCGGGAAATATGCTGCTTATTCCTTGCTCACTATACACACAGGGCTTTCCGGCAGCAGCCCTGTGTGTGCAGTGAGTTTTGGAGGCGGAGCCGCGCATCACAGACAAACCGGCACACGGCCCCGCCTCCAAAACTCACTACACATATAGGGCTGACGCCGGAAAGCCCTGTGTGTATAGTGAGCAAGGAATACGCAGCATATTTCCCGCTGCTGCCATAAATTTTGCGCAGCGTCAAATACGCTGCGTATACGCCCTGTGGGAACGCACCCTTAAAAATGGCATTTTGTAGTAACCTGTTAATACACTGCAGATTCAGACTTCTTCCAACTTTGAGCAATTCTCTACGATGTTAAGGCTCTTATTGTGCCCTGTTATCTGTCAGACTAATTAAGCTGGAGTCATTTGCCAAACAAAGCACCAAGGGTGATTGACTATGAATTAGCTAGCTTAGAGCATCCATTTGCATGCCGATACCCAGAATGCCTAGCAGTTTGGAACATGTTATGCCCATGTGATTATGGAGCAAGGTTAATGTCCAGCATAGTCCTCTCCATGATGATGCTATTAAATCAAGTAAGAATACATAGCGGAACAAACTTTTCTTATCACGCTTGTAGTTTGATAAGGTGTTTATCAGGCACATGGATTAAACTTGAAGCCAGTTCTAAAATATATTGACCGCATCACAGCAGAAGCTGAACCTCCTCTGTTCAGAATGTGTGCGCAGACTAATTCCTTTCTGGCTCAGTCATGACATGAGGGCTTGTTACCTTGTTGTGCTTATCTATGCCTGTCTTATCTCTAGGGCATTGATTCCTACTTAATGGAGCCAGCGATATACAAATGAAACATCCAGATGTGCCATGTTGTAATACCCCTGCCACAAATCAGTTCCTTCCCTTATAAATACACCCCAGTCGATCTGTAGAAAGAGCGGGAGTGGGGAAATACTGGGAGAAAAAAAACAAAAACATATTGAATTTATATGCTACTGAAGATTCCCCGTAGAGATTGATAGTCTGCACATGGTAATATACTACCAGGCTTAACTCCTAATAATAAGGAAAATGGGGGAGATTTATCAAAAACTGTCCAGAGGAAAAGTTGCTGAGTTGCCCATAGCAACCAATCAGATCGCTTCTTTCCTTTTTCAGAGGCCTGTTCAAAAATGAAAGAAGCAATCTGATTGGTTGCTATGGGCAACTCAGTAACTTTTCCTCTGGACAGGTTTTGATAAATCTCCCCCAATATTCTTTATTTGGATACCACGAGCTTCAGCAAGGACTACATTTTAATTCCATTTGGTATGTGTTCTTAAAGGGGTACTCTGGGCCTAATACATCTTATCCCCTATCCAAAGCATAGGGGATAAGAGGTATGATCGTGGGGGTCCCGCTGCTGGGGACCCCCACAATCTGTCATTGCGCACCCACCTTTGTGAGCTCTCCGCAGCGCTGGAGGCTCCGAGGGTGTAGCGTGACGACCACGGGGCCGTAGTATTGTGATGTCATGACTCCGCCCCTGTGTGACATCACGCTGCGCCCCCTCAATGCAAGTCTATGGGAGGGGGCGTGAGCGGAGAGAGCTCACAAAGGTGGGTGCGCAATGACAGAACACATGGGCTGTGGGCCACCTGCAGCTGGAATGTGGCAGCCAATTCACACACAAGTTTGCTGGAAAAGGGTTGTTTCCAAAGGATAGAGGATAAGATGTCTGATCGCGGGGGGTCCCGACGCTGGGGGCTGCCCCAATCTCAGCTGCGGCATCCCAGACATCTGTTGCTCAGAGTGAACTTTGCTCTGTACCAGATGACTGGTAATGCGGGGCAGAGGCTCGTGACATTAAAGTCACGCCCGCTCGTGACATCACGACCACGCCACCTCAATACAAGTCTGTGGGAGGGGGCATGACTTCGTCATGCCCCCTCCTATAGACTTGCATTGAGGGAGTGTGGCCACGACGTCTCAAGCCTCCGGAGCTGCAGCCGGTTGCAGCAGGGAGATCACGGGGGTCCCCAGCGGCAGGACCCCCGCGATCAGACATCTTATCCCCTTTGGAAAGGGGATAGGATCTCTAGGGGCAGAGTACCCCTTTAAGTTATAACTAATGTTTAAAGTTTAATGTCTTTAGGGCTCGTTCACACCTAATTTTGGAATTCTGCTTGCACATTTGCATCAGAAAAAGAAGTCCCATTGAATACATGTTCATTCTTTCTAAGGCGGAAATTCAGTAGTGTGAACGATCCCTTACACATAAAACGTGTTGTCTGGAAGTATGACAAACTTCAGCGCTTCAGTTAAACAATGCCTTCCTCTGGAATATTAATATTTCTATTGCTGCTTGCTGATGCTAGCCTAGATTGGTAAAGCTGCATTTAACCAGTAAAAGAACGATTCATAGCGTTTTGCCTATGCTGTAGGGGAGTGCAATCCCTGTGGTTCTGTTGAGGGAACTCTTACCTCAATAATTCTCCCTATGGTGCATTGTGTATTGTTTGTTTTGCAATACTTACACAATTATGGAATCAGTGGGGTTCACCGACCCCCAGCAAGAAGATCTACTGACTTGTTACTGTAAGAGATCATGAGGTTATTTTATGCATGATTTCCCTTTATGGAACAAAGAATGTGTGTGGTCAGTCTACACTTGTATTTCTGTAAATTGCTTGTATCTGGATATTCTGAGGAGGAAGCAGAAGGGAATTACAGATCTATAAGCATTAATGTCGGGATTCCAATGAGAGTGTGGCTTCACTTCAAATTCCCATGGCAGTGAAATGTAACGTTATTGGGACCTTTCTGTTTTCATTTGCAAATAATATTAATCTTTTTACCTTCTGAGCTGCTGTAGGGGCACATTTTCCTGGATTTACATTAATGAGGTATGGAATTCTGGGACGTTGCCGCTTGTCCTTCTGACCTGTGAATTTAGCCTTCTTTGGACACACTGACCCCTGGCTGAGCCTAAGGCCGGTCTGCCCTGATCCCACCCGGCTCCCGCTCAAGTAATCTCTCTTTGCTGACCAGCTCTGGTATTCCTGTGGCCCAGACAGCACACGGGCCTTACCTGAGATAATTCTATGTAATTACACCCTTTAACACGCTTTAAACGACTGCTTCTTTGTTTTTACTTGAAAGAAATGACAGGTAGTCTCTCCTATTCACACCAACAAAATGCTCAGGGAATGTTATTTGCTGGCCATTTACTTCTAATTAATTCTGTTTCATGATGCCCCAAGACTCTAATGGCTCCCAGGGTGAGAGCTACAGACTACTACAATTATGTGTTACCCCCTGCTTCTGCTGTCCTGTCAGGCAACCTCCTTCAGTGTCCCCAAGGCCCCCTGCACTTGTTTCCCCATTGTAAATATGTTTTACCATGTAAAGTGTTATAAAATGTAATGTTGCTTTAAGAGTTATACCATGTGATATGTCATGTGATTGTTACCCAGGAGGTACCAGTGACCAGGTGATCCCAGGAGTGACCTATGGGCTCCCTGCTATTCTCCCCCATATAAGCCCTGGGTGGAGCTTCTCTCTCTTTGAGCTCTGCTCTTCTGCTAAGCTGAGGTCCAGTGCAGTCGCCTAGTGTGTGTGTCAAGAGCGTTGGAGACCTCAAAGTCAAGTCCTGCAGCCACCATCAATTCAAGTAAACTAAAGTCACAGATTTATGAGTCAAGTCAGTCCCTGTCATCTGTCAAGTCAGCATGGTCTGCATTCAATTGTCCAGTCCTACTACAAGTACCAGCAGGCCCTTAAGGTGTCTGTGTCACTGGTCACCTCCGTGGGCCCTGGCTGAACTGTATAGACTTTACCAACTGTCTACCCTCAGTAAAGCTACTGTTGTCCGTAACTTGGAGTCAGAGTCTTTATTGTCCCTGTGCCTAGCCCAGGATCCAGCGGTATACCTTCGGGTTGTTTTAGGCTAAACCCCACCCTGGCATCACGAATATAAGGGGTTAAAGCCATCTGCCCCTAGGGTAACAACATTTGCCCTGCACCACACACCCCGCCACAACAATTATGTCTGCCCAGGACTTAAGATTGAGACATTGATTAGAGCAGGTATACGGTACAATGGCCATATATGTGGTTAAGTATACATAAGCACTAAAGTGCATGTTGCAAAATGTATTAGAAGTCATGTCCGTACCATCATATTGATTTAACTGTTCCATCTTTAAATGCTTTTAAATGAAGCTAGCCTGAGCAGGTTAGGCAATTCTCTCTGCCACACCAGTGTTCCCTAAAAGAGTATATGAAAAAGCAATTCCCTCTTTCATACCTGTGTTCCCTAAAAGAGTATATGAATAGGCCCAAACCCCTCTGTCTCCAGTGTTCCCTAATAGAGTGTATGAAAACAGTGTGCTGGAGTGAGTGCACTTCTTAGGCTAGGTTCACACTGCGGAATCTCCGGGCAGAAGTTTCCACCCGGAGATTCCGAGTGCGGCCAGCGCTGACTGAATTAGTCGGCGCTAGGACCGTGCGGACGCTGCAGTCTCCAATAGACTGTAATGTGTTCTGCGAGTATTTCCATTCTTCTGGCGGTAATTTCGAAGCTGATTTTCCATTCACAAATTCCGCTTCACAAATTCCGAAGTGTGAATTTGTGAACGGAAACCCATTCACTATACTATACATTTTAGCAAGCGGAATTTCTGCCTGCAATTTCAAAGCGGAATTGCAGGCGGAAATTCCGTAGTGTGAACATAGCCTTAATGAAATAAAATGGGCCTTCTGAATTCTCTGTGCTTTAAATGTAAAATGCAAAAATTGCTCATAACAACAATAAAACTCATTATGATTCTTTAGCAAATACATGGCAAAATCAAAAACAGCTGTGATTTTCATCCTTTGCACTTAAAGGGGTTCTCCACCATAAGGTGATTTTAGTACGTACCTGGCAGACAGTAATGGACATGCTTAGGAAGGATCTGCGCTTGTCTTGGGGCTAAATGGCTATGTTGTGAGATTGCCAGAACACTGTGGCTAGCTTTTTGTGAACTGGTATTTCCTGTTTGTTTTCTTTTTTGACTACAAATCCCATAATTCCATTTTCCTCCCTCCCACACATCAGCCACCCCACCCATTGAAACATAAATGAGCTGCATCCATTCAAAAGACCTGTGGTTTTCAATCAGGGTGCCTACAGCTGTTGCAGATTGATCTCTCTCCCACCAAGCGATCCCTCCACCCATTGAAGCAGACAGGCTCCCTGTCATCAGCTGACTAGTGAGTCAGGTCTCGGCTGCATTGCAAGCTGGGAAAAATCTGAGTTAACAGTCATTTTGTATGCTGGTAAAAATAAATATTAGAGTGAAAATCACATAAGAATTGTGAGAAAACCGTCACACACAGGTAAAGACACTATATTATGAACTACACTAACTTTACAGCCCCTGTAGCGCAGTCAAATAAAAAAAAATCCTTAAATACTCCTTTAAAAGCGACAGCAGGTCCTAAAATCTGCATTTTATTTTATTTTTTAGCTCTATATGACTGGGAGCCTGCAACAAATCAGTAAAAAATTTGGGTTATTAACCTCTTAAGGACGCAGGGTGTATGGATACGCCCTGCATCCCGAGTCCTTAAGGACGCAGGGCGTATCCATACGCCCGTGGGAATTCCGGCCCCTACCGCTAGCCGGTTGGGGACCGGAGCCGGATGCCTGCTGAAATCGTTCAGCAGGTATCCCGGCATATCGCCCAGGGGGGTCATTATGCCCCCCCATGTCGGCGATCGCCGCAGATCGCTGGACAATTCAGTCCAGCGATCTGCGGCGATTCCGGGTCAATCGGGTCTCCAGTGACCCGGTGACCCGGAATTACTGGCTGTTCGGGGCCGTCTCTGACGGCCCCGAACAGCCAGAGCCTGCAGGGGTGAGGTGGCACTGGTGCCACCTCACGATCTCCCTGATTCGTCGGCCGGATTACCGGCCGACCAATCAGGGCGCCTGCTGCGGGTGTCACTCCCGCACCCGCTCCGCCCCTCTTCCGGAGGACGTGAGCGGGTGCGGGAAGACGACCCCGGGTGCTGGGGACCCCGATCCCCGGCGTCCATGTTGGGATCGGGGCCCCAGGAGCGACGGCCGCGGCGAGGGACTTTCCTGCGATGAAGCAGCAGCAGGAGGTGAGTGACAGCCTCTTGCTGTTGCTTAGCAACAGCTCCCAGCATGCAAAAAGGGCATGCTGGGAGCTGTAGTTATGCAACAGCAGGAGGCAGACCACCACAACTCCCAGCATTCCCTTATGGGCATGCTGGGACTTATGGTTTTGCAACAGCTGGAGGCACATTTTTTCTATGGAAAAGTGTACCTTCAGCTGTTGTATAACTACAACTCCCAGCTTGCACAAACAGCTAAAGTGCATGCTGGGAGTTGTAGTGGTGCATCTGCTGATTGCATAACTACAACTCCCAGCATGCCCGTTGGCTGTCGGTGACTGCTGAGAGTTGTAGTTTTGCAACAGCTGAAGGCACCTAACTCAGTGTTTCACGACCGGTGTGCCTCCAGCTGTTGCAAACTACAACTCCCAGCAGTCACCTTACACCATGCACCGTACATGCTGGGAGTTGTAGTTTTGCAACAGCTGGAGGCACACTGGTTTTGAAACACTGAGTAAGGTCACAAATTCCGTGATACATAACCAGTGTGCCTACAGCTGTTGCAAAACTAAAACTCTCAGCATGTACAGTCTGTCAGCGCATGCTGGGAGTTGTAGTTTTGCAACAGCTGGATGTCCCCCCCAATGTGAATGTACAGGGTACACTCACATGGGCGGAGGCTTACAGTAAGTATCGGGCTGCAAGTTTGAGCTGCAGCAAATTTTCTGCAACAGCTCAAACTGCCAGCGAGAAACTACTGTGAACCCCCGCCCGTGAGACTGTACCCTAAAAACACTACACTACACTACCACAAAAAATAAAATAAAAAGTAAAAAACACTACATATACACATACCCCTACACAGCCCCCCTCCCCTCCCCAATAAAAATGAAAAACGTCTGGTACGCCACGGTTTCCAAAACGGAGCCTCCAGCTGTTGCAAAACAACAACTCCCAGTATTGTCGGACAGCCGTTGACTGTCCAGGCATGCTGGGAGTTTTGCAACAGCTGGAGGCACCCTGTTTGGGAATCACTTGCGTAGAATACCCCTATGTCCACCCCTATGCAATCCCTAATTTAGGCCTCAAATGCGCATGGCGCTCTCACTTTGGAGCCCTGTCGTATTTCAAGGCAACAGTTAAGGGTCACATATGGGGTATCTCCGTACTCGGGAGAAATTGGGCTTCAAATTTTGGGGGGTATTTTCTGCTTTTACCCTTTTTAAAAATGTAAAGTTTTTGGGAAAAGAAGCATTTTAGGTAAAATTTTTTTAATTTTTTTTACATATGCAATAGTCGTGAAACGCCTGTGGGGTATTAAGGTTCAATTAACCCCTTGTTACATTCCCCGAGGGCTCTAGTTTCCAAAATGGTATGCCATGTGGGCTTTTTTTGCGGTCCTGGCACCATAGGGGCTTCCTAAATGCGGCATGCCCCCAGAGCAAAATTTGCTTTTAAAAAGCCAAATGTGACTCCTTCTCTTCTGAGACCTGTAGTGCGCCAGCAGAGCACTTTTCACCCCCATATGGGGTGTTTTCTGAATCGGGAGAAATTGGGCTTCAAATTTTGGGGGGTATTTTCTGCTTTAACCCTTTGTATAAATGTAAATTTTTGGGGAAACCAAGCATTTTAGGTAAATTTTTTAATTTTTTTTTACATATGCAAAAGTCGTGAAACACCTGTAGGGTATTAAAGTTCACTTTACCCCTTGTTACGATCCCTGAGGGGTCTAGTTTCCAAAATGGTATGCCATGTGTTTTTTTTTTTGCTGTCCTGGCACCATAGGGGCTTCCTAAATGCGGCATGCCCCCAGAGCAAAATTTCCTTCAAAAAAGCCAAATGTGACTCCTTCTCTTCTGAGACCTGTAGTGCGCCAGCAGAGCACTTTTCACCCCCATATGGGGTGTTTTCTGAATCGGGAGAAATTGGGCTTCAAATTTTGGGGGGGTATTTTCTGCTATTACCCTTTTTAAAAATGTAAAACTTTAGGGAAACCAAGCATTTTAGATAAAAACATTTTTTTTTTTTTTTTTTTACATATGAAAAAGTCGTGAATCACCTGTGGGGTATTAAGGTTCACATTACCCCTTGTTACGTTCCCCGAGGGGTCTAGTTTCCAAAATGGTATGCCATGTGGGGGTTTTTGCTGTTCTGGCACCATAGGGGCTTCCTAAAGGTGACATGCCCCCCAAAAACCATTTGACGCTCCTTCCCTTCTGAGCCCTCTACTGCGCCCGCCGAACACTTTACATAGACATATGAGGTATGCCCTTACTCGAGAGAAATTGGGTTTCAAATACAAGTAAAAATTTTCTCCTTTTTACCCCTTGCAAAAATTCAAAAATTGGGTCTACAAGAACATGCGAGTGTAAAAAATGAAGATTGTGAATTTTCTCCTTCACTTTGCTGCTATTCCTGTGAAACCGGTAAAGGGTTAAAACGCTGACTGAATGTCATTTTGAATACTTTCGGGGGTGCAGTTTTTATAATGGGGTCATTTATGGGGTATTTCTAATATGAAGACCCTTCAAATCCACTTCAAACCTGAACTGGT